>NC_082695.1:55182471-55343517 GCF_949987515.2 Delphinus delphis
ATGATTGTGACAGGTATTGCATTAGGTTATGACAATCTGAAAACAAAGTAGTTTAAAAAAAACTGCTGTGAAAGAGAGTGAATTAATAAACTCTGTTAAAACAAGTGCTCGGATTCCTATACTGTACATCTTAATTTCTGGTTTAGGAGGCTCCCTGCCAAACAAAACATGATCAGTCAAATCTTCAGTGGGGAGGGGGAGGGGTGGTTTCTGGAAACTTTTAGGATTTGACATTGAATAACCCATATATCATCTCTATAAAGAGCAATGATGACAAAACACATGAGGAAGGCAGAGAAATTAACTCCTGGTTTATCCACTGATGTATTTCTATTATTCCTTCAAATGAAAAGATACTTCAGCACCGTTCTTTAGTGGTATACTCTCCTAATACCCTTAATTTATTCCTCTTCATAGATTCTCTTTACCACAACCATCATTAATCATTACATACTTATGTGCTTGATAATGTGTAGTTTTTTGTCTGTTTCCCCCACACTTCTGTAGGAAATAATTGTGGTAGCTAACCTATCCCTCCCACCATGGCAAGAAAACATAGACTAAGCTCAGGAAAGATTCTATAAGTCCTTGCAGAGAGCAAGTACCATAGACATGTCATGCACAGTACCTGGTAAGCTCAGAGCATGGTATGGTGTTTCCATCATCATGGCTGTTAGGGAAGATGATCAGGTCACCAACTAAGAAATCCTGCTTCCTAGAATGAGGTCAAAGTGAGAAGAAACTGGCCCAGCTAGGTGTTGTTCTAGATAGCAATCAGGTAGCCAAGGGCACAGTGTTCAAAAGGTATACTTATCTAAGGTATGCTTCTGGCTATGTTTGTTCCAAATGATTCCAACTGGCGGAGAGCACATAAGAGCTGAAATGGAGAATTCAGTCATAAGAAGAAGGGCCAGAGAGTCTTAGCATGGTACCAGTGGTCCCATATTCCAAGTAGAGTTCAGGGCCTGGCTTTCGCTCTAGCAGTAGTTTAGACAGGGAATCAGATGGAATGTAAAAACGAGAGTTCTTAGTGGATGTTGAGTGCTACACACTGGAAAAGCAGTGTGTAGAGAAACATGGGTTGGAGAGAAGCTTCTATTTATTAAAACTCCTCTCTGTGCTTTTCATATGAGAATGTAGGAGTCTAATGTGATCACTGAACCCTCCTGTCTCAATGAAGCCTTGAGTCTAGGTAGTACTTTTGTCTTTATTAGGGGAAGAATTGTCCCACACCATGACCTTTCAAAGCCTAAGCAATATTTCCTTCTAGCACTGACATGCTTAGGGTCACATAAGAAAATGCTCCATAGAGTTCTACTGTTTTCCAGCAATGCTGCAGTCACTGGCTCAAAATTGGGCATAGTAATTGTCCTTCTCCTGCAAATACCATCTTTGGAATGTGGAGAGAAAAGAATGCTCATTAACATTCTTTGATTGTAGTCCCCTTGACTGTGGATGTTTGGTAAAGGATAATGTTTTGAAAAAGTTGATATCAAAATGTTCTTTTCCATGAAACAACCACCACTATATTAATTTATAAATGTTAATCAGTAATGAGTTGGATAGTAGTTCAACTTTATTATTGATACAGTGAGTTCATGGGGTTGCTAGGAATCTAACCTCCTTGAGGTTTTCAATGGAAACATGAGTTCTGTGTTCCAAACATGTGACTTCAAAAGAGTCTTGCAGTATTATTTGTGTTTATGTCAGTGTTACTTTTACTAATGTTAGTTTCTGGTTTTTATTAGGCTTAATATGATAGTCCTCACAATAGTTCATTAAACAGCTAAAACAAAGAAAAAAAAAAACCTCTCCTACCTCACACTTATTTTTCCAAAGACCTCCGCAAGACCTGTTAGTCCGCTGAAAAAAAGCAAAAGTCCAAGGGCACATGCTGTCAACCACTGTCATTCCCACATACTTGTACCTTAGAGTCAGCAAAAGCAGGCTCTCCTCTCTCACTCCTAAACTCATGAGACTAAAAAGAAAAGGGAAAGCAAGGCATCAAGTCTGAGATATTTTATTCAACCCTATGACCTATGATAACATAAAGAATCCATTTTCTGTTTAGTAAGACCTCATTTCCTAAAAGATAAGCCTCCTATATATTGAAATGTCCTCTATCCCCCCAGGGCATAGAGACACCAAACTTGAGAGTGTTATTGCTCTTTCCTTAGTATATGCTCTTCAGAAAGTCTCTTAACATTTCTACGACTGCCTTTGCCCTTCTGCAAATTAATCTTGTAATACCCATTTCAAAAGAATGATAGGGAGCTTTTGACATGTGTAACAACGACTTTGAGATCCTCAGATGAAAGAAGCTTCGGATGTACAAAAGCATTATCCTTGTTGGTTGTGCATTTTTTGCTATGGTCTAACTGAGGGGAGGGATTAAGGGAGATTAATTGTGCATATGATCTGTCTAATCAGTTAAGGAGAGCGCAGAATGCTCATGACCTTCAAGAATATCAAATAAAACAATGTGCCAAGGCAGTTTCCTGAGTTTAGTTTATTGTTTCAGCAGAGGTTGAGCTAGGAGAGAAATGGAAGTGCTTGGGTTTTGAGACAATACAACTGAGAAGGAGTATAAAGGCAGAAATACATGCATATAATGTGAGTAAATATTGTGAGCAAAAATGTTGGGCCTTAAAACAAAGATTTTTAAATCCCATTTTTTCTCCTTATATATCTCCTTATATTAGTGTGCTTTGTGGTGTAGGAAATGTGATAGTTCTCATTTCACTGCCTAAAAAATGGGTTGAGGAGAGAAACCACATGACTTAATCTCCTCAATCCTCTGTATTCCTCAGTAATACATAAGATTCAATAATAGGTGCTCAGTTCCTCTAATCTATTGAGAGGGAAGTATTAACCAAATAGAAAGAATGTCCCTTGGAGAGAAAGCCATGATTATTGTTACAAAGGTCAATAAAGTTCAAAATTGTTAATCACAAAGACTCTGAATTACATTGTGAGTCCTGCCCTTCAGCTTTACAAGCTCTTTTTAAGTCCATCAACCAATCCTAAGGAGGGAAATCTGGTACTTTCTTTGGCTTGGTAAGTATCGCAAATGTAATTGCTTTCCTCTGTCATCTAATAACCTCATTGTCCTTTTAACTTTTTCTTTTCTTTTTGAAGAATTTATTATTTTAATTTTATTTATTTATTTATTTTTTATTTTCAATTAACTGTAGATTCACAAGAAGTTGCAAAGATACAGTATTATGGAGAGCTCCCCTGCTCCCTTCATACATTTTCCCCCAATAGGTACATCTTACATTACTATAATATGATATCAGAACCAAGAATTATATAGGCACTATGTGTGTTTAAAGTTCTATTCCAATTTATCTCATGATTGTGTAAATGCCACTGCAATCAGGATTTAAAAATATTCTGTCCCCACAAAGATCTCCCTGATGCTCTTTTTACCTTGCAACATATGCACAAACCATATCCTTTAACTTTATGTTAAGTTAAAGTTAAACCATATCCATGTCATAAATTCTATATGATATATAAAATTGTACATACAGCTTATAGTTACAAAGTGCTTTTACATATTGTATATAACACTTCCAAGAAGTGGAAAAGCAAAAATCCTTAGTTTATGGATAAGTTTTAAGAAATTACAGAACTACTAAATACAGAAGCTGAACTTACAACCTCATGCTGTTTCTCAATTGTGACGCTAACAATGTAATAGAATTTTCTGGAAAAATGGAAACTGAATACAGACAATCACCTAGGGTTTTTTAGGCTCCAAATTGTCCTTGTGTAATGGAGTTAGGGACTGCCACTGTTCCTGAAATTAAGGGGAGCCAAGAACAAATCCTTCTCCTCCCCCTAAATTACCAGAGTTATAGAGACCTAGACATGTGGTGAAGATCTAAAGAGATAACGACAATGGAAGCATATTCATAAGCTTTCACCTATAAATAAAAATATGGGGTCATTATCACAATTACAATATTAACTAGATTATAAAATGGATATAACCATACTACTGACTCTAGAGAGGTGCTGTGAGGATTAACACAGATAAGACACATCAAATTCTCATCACACTCTCTGACTCGTAATCTCTGAATACACGTTCTATCCCAGCAGCATCACCAGCTTCATCATTGTTTTACTTGAGGATTTCTAAAATTTAAAGTGTAAGGACATAGACATCAAACATTATTTTTAAAGGCTTATTCTGGATCAGAGGTGTTCATCTAGAAATAAGAGAAACAATGATGCCATATTATTGAGTAAGCTCAGAAATATTGAAAATCCAGGGCCCTAGAGAAAAAAAAAAATGTTAAGACTAAGACTGAGGTAATAAGGCCCTGAAAGAAGTCCATAGGGTATAACTCAATCTGATTTATGGATTAACTACAACTTGCCCAACTAGCAAATACCCTCATTGGGTGTTACTATATTTATCAGCATAAAGTCAGAATGATGGTTTTAAGGATGAGGAATTCTGACTGTACTTTCATCAGATTGGACATTTTAACAGTTCTCATCTAGTTTGCTCTCTATGTCTAGGAGACAGAAGAATTTTCTAGTATGGCTGTCTGCTATGGCATCTCTCTCATACTTCATAGACACCAGAAGAACAGTGGAGAGGAGATTGCCCCTCGTCCAGGGTGGTCAATGCCGAGGCATTGCAGTGATTTTTCTGCTCAGTATGAGCTGATTATTATTGTCATAGCAGCCTTCCAGCCGGAAAACATCTCTACTCTATGCCTGCAGTCTCACTATTAATGTTTTATTTATCTGTGTTAAGTGTTGCCATCTCCCCACTGTCTTCAGTAGAATGTAAATTATACTGAAACAAATATTACATTAAATAAGCCCAAATACATTTATCAGAGCAATTTCTCTTTGTGAGAGAAAACAGGCAAAAGAGAATGCTTAGTGCCTAGGATAGAAGGAAGACATCGAACTGGGGTCAAGGGCTTAAAAGAGGGGTTTGCTTAACCTTGATGCCAGAGCAAAGGTAATTTTAAAAAGTTGGCATAATCATCCTAAGCCACTGTGTCTGTGGCTCAGTTTTTGTGTTTTATACCTCTGGGCACCAGAGGGTCTTATTTCATTCCTTAATGCTACAGATCCATTTCAGAGTCCAATGAATAAATGTCACACTCTTTATTTCTGGTTATAGAACTGACTCCAGTGCCCTCTGAAGGTACAATAATCAGTTAGGTCCCAGCATTTATAGGAATGAAATATGTATTAATGAATATTAAATAATAAGATAAATTGGCAAGTACTAAGGTGTTTTGATTCATGCAAGCTATAATGTTTTATATATACATGTATATGTTTATATTTTAAGGTACATGAATCAGAATGCATAAGAATGTTTGTAATTTATCTTTATTCTCAATATTTATTAATGTATAATACTAATAAATTTTAGTGTATACACTTGTAAATTTTTAATATATATATGTTCTGAGGGTGAGTAAAATGAGTAAATATTAGAAATAAAAAGAGCAGAATGATAAATGCAACTTCTTCTACACACTAGCTAAAGTTTGTTTTCTGAATGTAACAACTTTGCTGTGTCAAAGTAGCTTTTAAACTCTTTTATCTTTCCATTCCTGTCCTGTTTTTCTGTTGAAGTCATGGAAACCACCATTTTTCCAATAGAGAGGCAGAGACTGAGGGGTAAATTAATCCACACCTTGATATTTTAGGAGCAGCTCTCTACGGGTTTGCAGTTTGGTTTATGTAAAAAAGAACAGAAGGCAAATCATGTTGTGATCATAGGCTTGGTGTCCTACTTTTCTACCTCGTTCTTCCAATGGTCCTCTCACTGAACCCAAGTCTCACAAAGAGTCTGAAGAAGGTTATTACCACTATTGGACAGATAAAAGAGAGAAGTACCAAGGATATTTATGTTTTATTCAGGGACAAAGAGATGAGAGGACATTAGGTAGACTTTTAGCCCGACTGGGTTGTATGTGTTTGGAGGAGTAGGTGTATCTGAAGCAGGAAAGGAAGTGAAGGGCTCAGGATTAGAGATGCCATATTGCGGCACCAGTGTGACAAATAAATGATGCTCTCCACGCCGCATTGTAGACAGAATTTGGTAAAGTTAGCTCCTAAATCTAAACTTACTGTACATAAGAAAAACTGGAGTAAGTGTTTTAAAATGCAGGTTTAGATCTCACTCTCGGAAATTAGTTATGTTCGGTACCTTGGGTGAAGTTCAGAATACTGCATTCTGCTGATTGTTATGTGGTGATCCACCAGAGGCTCTGAGGTACACCTTCCTTGAAGGCAGGGAATCTGTCCTGTTCACCTTTGTATCTCTAGTCAGTGGCAGAGAAGCCAACACACATTGGTGCTGAATAAAGGATGTGCTGAATGATTACTAATGGATAACTTTTTGATTGCCCATTATGAGTCATGTTCTTTGCAAAGACTTTTTATATACATGATATCATTTCATCTTCCCAGCACTAATATAACCTCCATTTCCTACTATTATTGTTAGAGATGAGAAAATGCATTTAGAGAGGGTAAGTGATTGAGTGAGTACATGAACTCAAGTACATTAATTCCCAGATCTGCTTTTAGGTTTGTCAGGTAAGTGGACAGATGGATGAACGGATGTCAGAGTGGAAATCAAGATGACAACTATAAGGTAAATTATAAGAGGATTAAACTATCTGGGTTCAAATTTGAAAATCACATATGTGTGGAATATATATTAACAACTATATTTATGATTAAACATTATATTGATAGTTTCATGCTATACATAGGGATATATCATACTTGACTATATCAACATACACTGACTCATTAAACAATTCAGCATTCATTATGTGTCTACTTTGGGCCACTCATTTCACTAGACATGGGACATAGAACAATTAACATACAAACATGGTGCGCACCCTCATGTTAGTAATTATAATAATAACAGACACAACAACATCAACAGCAATATGCACTTCCCATTCTAGATCCCAAAATGCTTTCACATGCCTTGTCACATTTGATCCTCATGGCAACTAAATAGAGAGAAGGTCATTATCACCTCTGTTTTACATGTAAGAAAACAAGAGACACTTTACCAAAGCTTAAGATATAAGTAAGCCATAGAACTTAAGAATACTCAAGGTATTTAAATGTTTATCTTGATTATCATCACCAGGCCACTCATCATTTCTATATCAATAGCTGTAGAATTCTATGTTGATCAAAAGGAAAAAAAAACATAAAAGGAAAAGTAAACCACATTTAACTGATTCATTGATCTGTCTAAACTAATTCTTTAAACTCTTTTTTCTAGTTTTGCTTTGAATGATTAACTGATATTATATTCTTTATCATCAAAATGATAAATTATTCTATAAGATTGATAGAGGATGAGGTTTTGATGGATATCTAAGATGCTCAAATATGTACATATTTGTAAATTTTAGCTCTGATCTCTTTGCATAGGAAGAAACATAATTCGAGAAAGGGCATACATTTTAAAAGCCAAATAGTATCTCTCATTTTTATAGATATTGGCCAGAATACACACACATGTACAGACACAAGCATATAACCACACATATGTGTACACATATATACACAATCTTAAAATGCACGGAGGAGCCTATAGTTTTTATAACTCTCATAGAACTACCTTCTCATTTGTTTGCAGACTGGAATCCCCTAGAAGGTGACAAAAGAGTTGCTGTATAGTTATTCTAGTTTGAACATATAGCTTGGAATTGCTTAGAGTGACCTCGTGCTAGCTCTTAACTAGCTTTTCCTGGCCAGCCAGCCAGCCATTCTAGACTTCAGTATGGTCATAAGGGTCTAATGCCTCCTTAATGATAACCTTCTCTCATTCCTGGCATGTTACTGGCCTCACCTCAGGATTCTGCTTCACATCGTGCCTGAAACACAAGCTCCCTTAGCTTAAAAGATTAACCAGAAGCCTGTGGCTAACAATAAACTGCCCATCCCACTCCCATTTTTGTGCCTGGAAATTAGAACAGGTTGATACGTGTTATTATTGAGTCATAGACTTGGCATCATCCTCCGAAGGTCATTTATCTCCCCACCATCCTCCAAGCATGGCTGCAGATAAGCCACCCCTATAACTAACCATTTATTCAAAGTTGATTTTGAATGTCTCTGTGTCCTAGCTAGTCACCATTGCTTTCCTTTTGCCACAAACCAAAGGAGAAGGAAGAAACAAGGTTATAGAAGTATGAATGGTAGTGATACCTTTGTGTTTCCTTTCTTCTTTACAGGCATTTTAATAGCAAAAAGGGTACCTATTGGCCTTGACTGCAGAAGGCTTATGGGTAAATACCAATTCTCTGAGAATAGAACTATGAGTCTTGAGAGCTGCAAGTGGTATATTATCAAATATCTTCCCCTCAACTTATACATGAACAAAGAAAGGCAGAAATGCAGCCACAGTCTCAGAGACGAGGAATTTTAACATATAATTCTGAAGTTTCACAGGAAAGAATCTACAAATAAGAATAAGTATGTATTAAAAAGTTAAGTCTTCTTGATCTTAAACAAAACCAAATGTAAGCAACAAAATATGTTGAGATATAATTTTGTTGTAAGGGTGAAAATAGAGTGGACTTAGCTTAAGTTGATGTCAACTTCTCTAACTGCTCTTATACCTGCCCTGGAAATAATAATAGCCAGAAAATCAATCACATGTATATAATAAAATGTTTGTCTTTCATTGTTCATAGCTATTCATGTAGGTGTATTACATACTTATGTGGTGGTAGTGGTGGGAGGTAGATGGGGATCCATTCTGTTCTCTTTAAGTATAAAAGTGGGAAGGCAACAAAAGATCCATTCTCTTTCTCAGAGATTTCCATTGAGGGCAGAGTAAATTGTCCCGAAACAGAAATTCTTAGATTCATTAAACATATATAACCTTTTGCTCTTGTGTGGCAATGAAGATATCTGATCTTCTCAGCAAACGTCAGAGTTCAACAACTCCCCTACTACCCTATCTTTGAATTGTAGAATATGTCACTAACCGCCCCTGAACTCAGTTCTATAATGGAATGGAATTAAAAACAATATAGTAAAATGAAACACCTCAGAGCACTTCATTAACTCTAAAATATGACAATATTTGTAGTTAATATTAATATTTGTTATGAGTTGTTATGAGTGTCTCCTCAAAATTCATATTTTGGAGTTCTAACCTGCAGTACCTCATAGTATGACCTTATTTGGAACTGGGTCTTTACAAAGGAAATCAAGTAAAAACAAGGTTATTATGGTGGACCTTAATCCAATATGACTGGTGGTATCCTTATAAAAAGGGGAAATCTGGATACATAGACACGCATAGAGGGAAGACATTGTGAAGAGACATAGGGAGAAGGTGGCCATATATGAGCCAAATAGATAGGCCTGGAACAGAACCTTTCCTCACAGCCCTCAGACAGAACCAACCCTACTGATGTCTTGATTTTGGATTTCTAGTGAGACAAAAAATATCTTTTATTTAAGCCACTTTGTGGTGCTTTGTTATAGTAAACTTAGAAAGCTAATACAATATGCTTGTCATTTTAAAAAAATATTCCAGAATGAATAAGTATCAGTGCCAATCCAAACACAGGAGTATTTTCCATTTTTCATTATCACTAATTTCACTAGGTCCTAAGTCTGTCTAATAGGGACATGGGGCCAGGAGTTCTGAATGACTTTTTCATGCATCTAATCATATGTCCCGCATTACCCATCCCACAAGTGTGATTAGATACAAAACCATAGTTCCATGCTTCTCTTTATATGACAAAGGCAAAGTTTCACTCACTCTTTTATTCCACATACACTTAGTCAGGAGATTCCCCAAGGAAGGAATAAATAGAGTCTACAAGGAGAGGCCAGAATGCATACTGTACCTTGAACAATGGAGATTAAAGGAACATAGACAAACTCATCTTTAGTAGGACTATCTGTTTCTCCTCTGTGTATTTTACATTAGACTTTAAAATGTTATTATGGGATTGTTATTTGAAACATTTACATCTAAAACTCTGTTGAATCCTTATAAATCATCATACAGAGAGTAGGAGCTAACAGTTGTCATTGCTCTAGATTTACCCCAGAAAACATTGCCTGTTAAGAGCAAAGCCAAGCTTATTTTATTTTTATTTATTTTTATTTTATTTATTTATTTATTTATTTTTGCGGTATGCGGGCCTCTCACTGTTGTGGCCTCTCCCGTTGTGGAGAACAGGCTCCGGACATGCAGGATCAGCGGCCATGGCTCACGGGCCTAGCCGCTCCGTGGCATGTGGGATCTTCCCGGACCGGGGCACAAACCCGTGTCCCCTGCATCGGCAGGAGGACTCTCAACCACTGTGCCACCAGGGAAGGCCGAGCCAAGCTTCTTTTAAACTAAACCCAAGTAATGGTCTTCTAAGAAAAAGAAAAGACACAGTTGAACTCTGGCATATCAACAACCTCATGGGTGTGTTAGTTTGGGTGCACTCTGAGAAGAGGGTTAGTGTCTAAGGGATTTCTGTAGAGAGTAGAAGAGTGAAGTTAGGGCATGGGAAGAAGCCCAGTAGAGGTAAAACCACATCCTTAGGCTGAACACGTATGGGAGCTCCTGAGTTTATATCTTAAGTGAAGGCAGGGGTGCTGAAGTTTCATAGCCCAGCAACAGTCAGACATTAGCTTAAGGGCCTTGCAACGGAGACGCTTCCTGCTTGCATGCAAAGTGGCTTCCTCACAATAAGAGGCAACCTTGCAAATATTGTCACAGATGTGGTCCATTAGAAAATGAGCTATGGTTGGGGGTGAGGGGAAGCTGTAGGCTCCTAGAAATAGAAAAAAGTGAACTGAGGGGATGGGGTGGAATGGCAATAGCTACAATGGCTACCACAGTGGGTTATATTTTTCAGAATATCTCTATCCATTTCCTGCTGAGATAAATAGTGACTACCAATAAATAGGGACCAATACATGGCAGTCTTTGAGATTTCTATCCAGAAATTCCATAGGCAATGGATTCCTACTTGTTTCACCTAACAATTCTTTTCATTTGAGGGTTTGTTTTCATTTTATTTTCATTGGTTATCATGCTTACAGAGAAGTAAATAAAATATGTTTACTGCTTTAAAGACAATTATCAAACAAAATGCTTGTGTATTTACAACTCAGATTAAGAAACAGATCATTGTCAGTAGCTTAGTCACCGTGTCTTTCTTTGATTATACCCTGCTCCTTCTCAGGAGAGAATCTGCTAGGCTGACTTTCTTGTTCATTAGCCTATCATTTTCTTTAGTGTTTTTATCTTTGTTTGTATTCCAAAATGATACATTGTTTCATTTGACTTTTTTTTCCTTTTAATAATTTCATTTTGTCTGCCTGGTTAATGTAGTATCAGTCAGTGATTTTTTCCGCTCTAAAGTTACTATTTTCCCCTTGTTAATTTGCTGGGAGTAGATGGTAAGTAATTTGTGGGGAGATACTGAGAAGCTATGGAATATCCTGTATCTCATCCATATATTAGGGGTGAATGTTCCATCACTATATTTTGGCCTCAACTTTGTTTTTTATTTTATATTTTATTGAACTATAATTGGCATTCGACTCCTTTTTGAAACTGATATAATTTTTAATTAGACACTGTATATTGTCCCAGAACATACTTCTTTGAATGTTGTGTTTTTAAGATCCACTTATGTTGACAACAGTAAATCTGTTTAATTCTACAGCTGATGTGCACATGGATTGTTTCTGACTTTTGCCATTACCAAAAGTATCCTGTTCTGAATATCCTTATGCCCTTCTCTGGGTACAGCTATGCAAGGTGATATCTATGGAAACATAGATGTCCATGATGGTCCCATCAATTCATGTCTCTGCAAATACTTGATATGGCCAGACTTTGTCCTATCAGCCATTCTGTTGGGTTTAAATCTGCATTTTCCTGATATTAATTAGGTGGAGCATACTTTTATGTTTATTGGCCCTTTAGATTTCCTCTTCCCTGAAGTGCCTGTTCCAGGTTTTTTGACAATATCTGTTAAGGTTGTTTTCTAGGAGTTCTTTATATATTTGAAAACTTACACTTGGTCAGTTTTATGTGCTTCAAATATCTTCTCCCAGTTGGAAACTTGTTTGTTTACCCTCTTTATGGTGTTTTTTGTTGTTGTTATTGTTATTTTAAAAAGAAAGTTCTTTATTGTACTGTAGCTGACTTTATCTTTTCCTCTATGATCTCTTTTTGGGTAAGTCTAGAAAATTATTTTCTTTCCTGAGCTCATAGAAGTAGTCTCTATATCATCTTTTAAGAATGTTATGGTTTCATTTTTCACATTTAGTTCTTCAATTGACCTGTAAATAATTTTTTAAATGACTCATTTCTTTAAATAGTTAAAGAAGACCTGATGGTTTGTAAACTTAAATTGTATAATATACCAAGATCTTCATTACACTAAATCTCACAAAATGAAGCTACGTTTAAAATACCTTACCCTTCCAAAATGATGAATTATACCTCTGTTTACTTACCTTAAAAGAACAGAAATGCCAATGCTTGTCTGCATTTTGTGTATTTAGTAAGTTAGGCAGTCCGTTAGTTATTCTCTCCTCTATCCAGAGAGCATTTATGGAGGATTTTCTCTAGTTGTATTCTTGGTAGAAAAGCAAATGGAGGTTTCTATAAGGTGAAGGAGATTTAGAAGTGAGGAAAGTTATTAAGGGCAATATATAATCTAATATATATCTTCATAGAGATGAATGACTTTCAGAAGCCATTTTGGCTTTTCTTTTATAAGCATGCACACATACACACACACAACCAAAAAAGGATAGTCCATTTTTATGTTATATAAGTTTCCAAGAGTCCAGTGGATATGGGTAAAGTAATGAGAAAGAATTATTTTCCCTCCATTATGGACTTCTTTAGTAATTGGTATCATACATATTAACTGACTGCTGCTTACCTTTTTGGAAACGAGTAGAATTGATATAATGAATAGTTCCCAGTTGATATTAGTGCATTCCAAAGTATTAATCAGTAATATAATTGAGAACTAAAGTCACTGAATTCAGTTTTAGAGACTTAAACCATGCCAAATCTTTGTCCCTCAAAAGTATTAAATGAATGATAATGAATGAATAAATGAATGAAAGGATGAATACTAAATACCTATATAAAAGTGGGTCAACAGTTTTATGAAATAAAATGTGTCTGTGAAAAAGATGGTTTACCTGATAAAAATGTTACTACTACTACTAAATATTCAAGTGATAGAACTTTGCTTTTCAAAGCTCTTGTTGTGGCATTTTTATCAGTAAAGACTACATTTTTTAAAAGTAATTTATAGTGAGCCTTGGTATTTTGAAACAGAAGTTTTATTTGATCCTAGAGATGAAAAATAAGGTTTTTCATAGAAAGATGGAAAAGAGAACATCTTAACCCAGTGCCTCTTCATTTCTTTTTGTTTCTTTAGATCCCAGAGTATCGAAATGCTTATTATTATTATTACTTGTTTCATCTACAGTATGCTTATCAAGGTAAGTTTCTCTGTCACAGCTGGAACAATCAAGGTTTCTTTTGTTGCTTATAATAAATAAATACTCAATTGTGAGAATGTCCTCAGGGAAAGTTCATTAAAGAAGAAATGAAAATGCTGAGAAATAAATGGTTATTGTGACTGCACTTGTCTTGATATAATATGCAAAAATGTAATTTGGCTCTGTAATGTCTGGAATGTAACAGAAAAGTTTAAGATGGAGAAATGGAAAAGATGTTGCATTTATTACATTATTTCAATTATCATTTGTTTCTGAGAGTGGGAGAATTTAGATTTAAAACAGTATTTTGGAATAAAATGTGAATGTAGCTAACAGGGAAAAAGGGCAAAGTACACAAATGGGAATATTAAGTAATAACTAGATAAAATGTGGCACATCTCTAGCATTTCTTGACAGATGCTATTTTAGATTTAATGCCTAGATGTTTGGATTTTTTTCTTCATTTTGTTTAAAGTCTCTACTGACAGCCTTATTCAGCAGTTTCCCAGATTATTTTGCCTTCTCCTTGTTTTGGCTCAATGACAAGTAACAATTAACCAGTCAGGGAACATTGTAATAGAGATGTGAACGGCTTGAGGTAAATGTCTGATATCAGAAAACAGTTCTCTAGGTAAAACAATCCCTTTCAGGGATTCAGGATAAGGGAATGAAAATTAACTTTGCTTTTCTTCAGATTTAATTCTCCTTACTTGTCCTTATTCCTCAAGTTATTTTATTTTTTATGTCTCCAATGTGGATTTGCATGGTAGTTTTGTTTTTCTCAAATGTAAGGGAGGATAGAATTAAACAAAGAAAACAATTAAGACAAATAGATGACATGAGCCAATGTGCTAGAGAGTAGAGGAAGAAGAAGGAGAGAAGGCAGAGAAAAGGTAAGGTGGATCATTGCATTCAGAGGCAATAGAGGTTACTAAAAGGCAAGCAGCTAGAAGAGGAATTGAAATTAAGGCCATTGTTGTTGTCCCTGTCCTAAGCTCTCTAAGATTCCTTCACCATTTGCATTTAGCTATCATAGTCAGCCACTTGGTGAAATTTCTTAAATCTGACCCTTATTCATTGTCACCAAATTTCCAGTTCAGTGTAATATGTATATGCAGGCAGTACTCATTGACAGGATGATACTACATTTTAAAAACTTCACACACACACACACACACACACACACACACACACACACACACACACTAAAAATGCTAAGAATACCTCAGTGAGAGGGAATTGGAGAAATATGTGATTATCTAGTGACTCTGGGAGCAATTTTGACCAGTAGTTTGAAATCTTTAAAATATTTCCTGGAGACATATAGTCTTAAAAAATATACAAAGAGCCACCCAAGGTGAAGGAATAGAAGGGGGCAACTTGATGAAAATGACAGGGATTAAAGAGAGAGGATGAAATGAAACTAGAGCAAATGGGTATATAAAATACTTATTCTGTATTTAATACTGAATAAGGCACAGGATATGTTGACACTGCAGAAGAGAATTCTTTACATTCTCTGGTCCCCAGGAGATCATACATTGTAATGTAATTTACTCCATTAATAATGAAAAGTTATCAACTCTAGAGAGCAAAAGTAATTGAGAGGAACTACAGGGAGATTAGAGGAGGAGATTCTTGAGTAGATAAAGAAGGGAGAGAAGATGAAATATTCTGGGGGTGGGTAATGAGAAAATGGAACAATGGGAAAGTAAAAAAAAAATGTAATGTACATTGTTCTGGAAATAATGCAAGCAAAAATTTGGATAGGTACAGGATCTGATTTGAACCTTCCAAAGGTGGGATATAAGTAGAACACATCTATGTCAGAGAGGACAGCTGTATTGGAAAATTGTTAGCATGAAAGTTGAAAATTGTTGATGGGAATCAACTATAAAATTTTAAGTAACTAATGAATTGCTTTGTGTACAACATCATCTCATTGAAAACGAGATGGATCATAAAAACTGTCCATCACTGATGCTCAATAAATGAGTGATTAAATCAAATAAATCAATGAATTAATAAAAAAACAAGTAAATGAACATAGTACATTAAAGGAAAATTAGCTTGGTGACAGTATGAAAGTACAGAAGTGGCCTGGAGACAAGGACGAGGCCATTTCAGGAAACAAGATGAGAGGAAAGTATGGTGACAAGGGAGAAAAGAAGAAGGAGCTGAAAAGGAATGCAAGGGTCAAATGATACTCCCTAGGGAGTAGTATAACACCTGACTATTGGGAGAAAGAACTGGTTTAAAAGGAATTGTAGGGCTTCCCTGGTGGTGCAGTGGTTGCGAGTCTGCCTGCCGATGCAGGGGACACGGGTTCCTGCCCCGGTCCGGGAAGATCCCACATGCCGTAGAGCGGCTAAGCCTGTGAGCCATGGCCGCTGAGCCTGTGCATCTGGAGCCTGTGCTCCACAACAGGAGAGGCCACAACAGTGAGAGGCCCATGTACTGCAAAAATAAATAAATAAATAAATAAATTAAATAAAATAAAGGAATTGTAAGTTTGGTACCAGAGACATCAACATTTGCTGACACTGAAAATGTGTAGGTGGCAGTTTGAGATACAGGACTGGACCTTTGTACAAACTCTAACATGGGATATCATAGTAAGCACAAATCTAGAAGTTGATGGAGACCATGAGAATGCATGATGTCTTATTGAAAACAAAATAGAGAAAGAAGAACTGAGGCTTAGGAATATACTTACAACTTGTTAAACATACACTGATATGCCCTGATCTAAAAGATGGAAACCCTCTGTTGACTAGGCAAAACAAGCTGGAATGGATTTTTTGTTTGCTCTGTTTGAGTGTTGAGGTGTCTGAAAATGAAACAATTTCAAAATTGATATTGATCAATAAAGGTCAGTCCTACCATCTGCATTTGAGTAAATTCAGGGTAGCTAAGTTGGTTACTCATTTTACATTGTAGAGAGATCCCTGACACCACTGTAAACATTCCCTTTGGGATTCCTTGATGTGGCTCAACTGTTTTCATTTAGCTGTCTGTATTTCTGTTCTTGGTATAATCTCTCCTCACATTTCTAAAGCAAATGAATCAACTTCCATTTCTTAAGCACACATACAACTAGAGGAAGGGCAATTTATTTTATTTTTTGGAAATATTTTTTTTAAAAGTCCAAATAAACAGAGTTACTTTTTATTTTGTTGAAGAATTCCCTATACAAAGTTCTTCAAACTTAAATCTACAGTGAAAACCTGTATTGGTAGTCAAATTAACTATTTAGAATTATAAACAAAAGGAAGTCAAGACAGTATCATTTTTATAATCTGAAGTAGTAGGGCAGTGGCAGTAGGATGGAGTGTAGGATAAAATTCTAAGAGTTCAATAGTTATTTTAAAATTTGCAAATATAACTAAAAACAAGCAATGGAAGAGATAATATTTAAGTTTGAGTAATCACAAAATTTAGGGATTAACAGTAGTATTGTCAAGTATTTTTGAAGCCTCACTTTTCCTTATTAATTCCCCTTCCAAAGTTTCTCTTCGTCATATGTTACTACTGAATAAAATGGTTTAGGTGGTACTCCACTATGTAACTTAATCATGTGTGCCAATTAAACAGAACTGTCTGTTAATTACTAGGAGAGCTACATAGAAAAAAAATTGCCTGGAGGTTTTGGATTGTTTGTTTCCTTTTTTCCATTTTATATTTAGCTGTCTGTACTAAGTATATTTAGTTGGGGCTTATTATTATAAGTCAGAAAGTCACCATGAGCTAATTATTTTCAGTTCATTTATGTGATTAATGTTGAAAACTTGGAAACTTGTGCATACCTTGAGTTGGCTTCAATTAATCAATCTGAAAAAAAGAAATTCAAGGTGCCCCCAGTCCTACTGAAAGCAGTGAAGTGCTGCTGGATTTCAAACATGTTATTAGTTATTCTGGCTGGAATAAGCATGTTGACACTGCAGACCCCTCTCATCCCTCTCATCTGACTCACAACGGAATGCAGAGGCACTTCAAATGTAGAGAATAGATATTTTTAGTAGATTATTCTCAGATGTACAACTCGGATGTGTAACTCAGACTTTACAATGAGAAGCAGAATTGATAGAATGTCTACATGGTCAGGAAGGCACATTTCTTCAATCACAGGATCCAAAGACATTGACTTCATCGGGACTTCCCTCATGGCACAGTGATTAAGAATCCACCTGGCAATGCAGGAGGCACAGGTTCGAGCCCTGGTCCAGGAAGATCCCACATACCACAGAACAACTAAGCCCGTGTATCACAACTACTGAGCCTGTGCTCTAGAGTCCATGAGCCACAACTACTGAGCCCATGTGCCACAACTACTGAGCCCACATGCCACAGCTCCTGAAATCTGCATGCCTAGAGCCTGTGCTCCGCAACAAAAGAAGCCACCACAATAAGAAGCCCACACACCTCAATGAAGGGAAGCCCATGTTCGCCGCAAATAAAGAAAGCCCACGTGCAGCAAGGAAGACCCAATGCAGCCAAAAATTAATTAATTAATTAAAAAAGATAAAACTCTAAAAAAAAAAATTGACTTCATTACTGTTACTAAATTCTGGCTTGGGCCAAGACTTTCAGAATCCTTACCTTTCGACAGCTGTTTGGTGGTTTATTTAAGACTTCCATGGGCAGTCTCAGCACAGTTCCTTCTGGACAAGTGTCAGCATCTCCTCCAAATCTCTGTCATCCTTTGCCTTAATTGGCTCCATTAACAGGTGTTCTAAGGCCAAAGATGAGGATTCAACTGATTCATCACTTCCTAAGGCCTAATGTAAAAGATATCATTTGAAGCACACTGGACGTGAAGCAGAAGCTTGGAAATACGATCTCACAGCACATTTGTCTTTAGCTGGTAAAATGTAGTAATGGGATGGATTGATTTAAATTTGAACTCTAGCCTTGATCCTCATGCCAGTATAAGCTGGAATCTCAGTTATTGTAACTTCCTTGTCCTCTATTTGGAATGATGCCAATGAATATATTACTGTTAATACTCCTTCTAATTTTTTGTACTCTCATTATATCAAACATTTACTTTGCTTTTCATAGTACCTTATCATTACCCCTTTTTAAAGTTGAATAAACTGAAGGTCAATGAAATTAAAAGGCTGGCCAAAAATTTTGTATACCCAGAAAATAGACTAATGGTTGCATGGGTCTATAGGAGGGAAGGGTAATTACCTGTAAATGGGCATAAGGAATCTTGTTGGGGTGATGAAAATGTTCTATAAGTGATTTATGGTGATACTATTTGTATATTTACCAAAAAAATTTACATTGTACACTTGAATGGGGTGAAGTTTATGCTTTTTAAAATATACCTCAAATAAAGATCCTTAAGAAGAAAAAATCTTACCAAAAGTCACATCATTTTACTCTACCCTTGGTTCTTGCTTGTGTACTGCAATGTAACAAGCTCTGGGAAAACACTGAAGATCTGGTTCCCCTCTAGTTTTCTATAGAATGTTGGGCAATTTATGTACATTTTCTGGGTAGTAGTTTCTTTAACTGTAAGTGAGATCACTAAACTAGTTACGTGTCTTGAAGATCTTGAATTAATTCCAAGAATATCTAATTCTAAATGAGTAAGCTCTCCATGAATTGGTATGCAATGGTATAATATGAGTCAAAAAATTGCATATCAAAAATGATGATTCTGGAAAGGAAAGGCATGAAAGTACTTATTATCACTTGATAATGGGGCTATGGGAATTTAATTTATTCCATTATTATCTCTTTATTTTTAAAGTATTCTAAAATAATGTGTTTCAAAAAGGAAGTGACTTTTATTTAAAGAAAAATAGTTCTGTAAGAATATTTGATGAAAACAATTTCATATGGAAACTAAAATGGAAAATCCTGGAGAGACCTTCAAGATGGCAGAGGAATAAGACGTGGAGATCATCTTCCTCCCCACAAATACATCAGAAATACAACTCCTACAGAACACCTACTGAATACTGACAGACCTCAGATTTCCCAAAAGGCAAGAAAAACCCCACCCCACATGTGGGTAGGGCAAAAGAAAAAAGAAAAAACAGAGACAAAAGAATAAGGACAAGACCTGCACCTCTGGGAGGGAGCTGTGAAGGAGGAAAAGTTTCCACACACTAGGAAGGTGCTTCACTGGTGGAGACGGGGAGTGGTGGAGGGGAAGCTTCAGAGCCATGGAGCAGAGCACAGCATTAGGGGGTGCAGAGGGCAAAGTGGAGAGATTCCCACACAGGGGAGCAGTTCTGCCAGGCACTCACCAGCCTGAGAGGCTTCTCTGCTCACCTGTTGGGGCAGGTGGGGGAAGGGATATGAGGCTCAGGCTTCGAAGTTCAGATCCCAGGAAGAGGACTGGGGTTGGGTGCATGAACACAGCCTGAAGGGGGCTAGTATGACACAGCTAGCTGGGAAGGGGTATGGGAAAAAGTCTGGAACAGCCTAAGAGGCAAGAGACCATAGTTTTGGGGTACGTGAGGAGACGGGATTCAGAGCACCACATAAATGACATCCAGAGACGGGTGCAAGCCATGGCTATCAGCGCGGATGCCAGAGACGGGCATGAAATGCTAAGATTGCTCCTGTAGTCAACAAGAAGCCTGTGTGCAAGCACAGGTCCCTATCCATACTGTCCCTCCCAGGAGCCTGTGCAGCCGTCACTGCCAGGGTCCCGTGATCCAAGGACAACATCCCAGGGAGAGCACACGGCATGCCTCAAGCTGTTGCAACGTCATGCCAGCCTCTGCTGTCACAGGCTCACCCCGTGTTCCATACCCCTCCTTCTCCCCAGCCTGAGTGAGCCAGAGCCCCCTAATCAGCTGCTACTTTAACCCTGTCCTGTCTGAGCAAAAAACAGATGCCCTCAGGTGATCTAGAAGCAGAGGTGGGGCCAAATCTAAAGCTGAACCCCAGGAGCTGTGGGAACAAAGAAGAGAAAGGGAAATTTCTCCCAGCAGCCTCAAGAGCAGTGGATTAAATTCCCACAATGAACTTGATGTACCCTGCATCTCTGGAATAACTGAATAGATAATGAATCATCCCCAAATTGAGGCAGCGGACATTAGGAGCAACTGTAGACTTGGGGTTTGCATTCTGCATCTAATTTGTTTTTGGCTTTATGTTTATCTTAGTCTAGTATTTAGAGTTTATTATCATTGGTAGATTTGTTTATTGATTTGGTTGTTCTCTTGCTTTTTTAATATAAAGATATATATGTATTTTTTTTCCTTTTCTTCTTTTTGTGAGTGTGTATATATATGCTTCTTTGTGAGATTTTGTCGTATAGCTTTGTTTTACCATTTGTCCTAGCATTCTGGCAGTCCTCTTATTGTTTTTTTAACATGGTTTTTAGCACTGGTTATCATTGGTGTATTAGTTTTTTGCTTTGGTTGGTCTCTTCTTTGTTTTCTTCTTTCTTTTTTTATTACTTTTTATTTTTTTTAAAATTTTCAATAATATTTTTAAATTTTTATTTTATTTATTTTTTTCTTTCATTCTTTTGTTCTCCCTTTCCTTCTGATCTGTGTGGATGACAGGGTCTTGGTGCTATGACTGGGTGTCAGGTCTCTGCCTCTGAGGTGGGAGAGCCAAGTTCAGTACAGTAGTCCACAAGAGACCTCTTGGCTCCATGTAATATCAAATGGCAAAAGTTCTCCCAGAGATCTCCATATCAATGCTAAGGCCCAGCTCCACTCAGTGACCAGCAAGCTACAGTGCTGGGCATCCTATGCCAAACAACTAGCAAAACAGGAACACAGCCCCACCCATTAGCAGGGAGGCTGCCTAAAATCATAAGTCACAGACACCCCAAAACACACCACTGAACGTGGTCCTGCCCACCAGAGAGACAAGATCCAGCCTCATCCACCAGAACATAGGCACCACTCCCTTCCACTAGGAAGGCTACACAACATACTGAACCAACCTTAGCCACTGGTGGTAGACATAAAAAACAATGGGAACCTGAAGCCTGTGAAAAGGAGACCCCAAACACAGTTTGGTAAGCAACATGAGAAGACAGAGAAACACACAGCAGATGAAGGAGCAAGGTAAAAACTCATGAGATCAGACAAATGAAGAGGAAATAGGCAGCCTACTTGAAAAAGAATTCAGAGCAATGATAGTAAAGATGATCCAAAATCTTGGAAGTAGAAAAGAGATAATATAAGAAATGTTTAACAAGGAATTAGAAGAACTAAAGAGCAAAAAAACTAATGATGAACAACACAATAAATGAAATTAAAAATTCTCTAGAAGGAATCAAGGGCAGAGTAACTGAGGCAGAAAAACGGATAAGTGACCTGGAAGATAAAATAGTGGAAATAACTACCAGCAGAATAAAGAAAAAAAGAATGAAAAGTATTTAGGACAGTCTCAGAGACCACTGGGACAAGATTAAACACACCAATATTTGATTTACAGGTGTCCCAGAAGAAGAGAAAAAGAAAGGGACTGAGAAAATATTTCAAAAGATTATAGTTGAAAATTCCGTCATATGGAAAAGGAAATAGTCAATCAAGTCCAGAAGCACAGAGAGTCCCATACAGTATTAAATCCAAGGAGAAACATGCCAAGACACATATTAATCAAACCATCAAAAATTAAATACAAAGAAAATATATTAAAAACAGCAAGGGAAAAGAAACAAATAACATACAAGGGAATTTCCATAAGGTTAACAGCTGATCTTTCAGCAGAAACTCTGCAAGTCAGAAGGGAGTGGCAGGACATATTTAAAGTGATGAAAGGGAAAAACCTACAATAAATATTACTCTATCTATCAAGAATCTTATTCAGATTCGACAAAGAAATTAAAACCTTTACAGACAAAAAAAAAATCTAAGAGAATTTAGCACCAGCAAACCAGCTTTACAACAAATGCTAAAGGAACTTCTCTAGGCAGGAAACACAGGAGAAGGAAAAGACCTACAAAAACAAAACAATTAAGAAAATGGTAATATGAACATACATATCAATATCTACCTTAAATGTAAATGGATTAAATACTCCAACTAAAAGACATAGATTGGCTCGGTGGATACAAAAACAAGGCCTGTATATATGCTGTCTACAAGAGAACCATTTCAGACCTAGGTACACATACAGAAAGAAAGTGAGGGGATGGAAAAAGATATTCCATGCAAATGGAAATCAAAAGAAAGCTGGAATAGCAATTCTCACATCAGAAAAAAATAGACTTTAAAATAATGACTATTACAAGAGACAAAGAGGACACTACATAATGATCAAGGGATCAATCCAAGAAGAAAATATAACAATTGTAAATATTTATGCACCCAATATAGGAGCATGTCAATACATAGGCAAATGCTAACAGCCATTAAAGGGAAAATCAACAGTAACACAATCATAGTAGAGGATTTAACATACCACTTTCACCAATGGACAGATCATCCAAAATGAAAATAAATAAGGAAACACAAGCTTTAAATGATACATTAAACAAGATGGACATAATTGATATTTATAAGACATTCCATCCAAAATCAACAGAAGACACTTTCTTCTCAAGTGCTGGAGCATTCTTCAGGATAGATCACATATTAGGTCACAAATCAATCCTTGGCAAATTTAGGAAACTTGAAATTGTATCAGGTATATTTTCCAACCACAACACTATGAGATAAGATATCAATTACAGGAAAAAACTCTGTAAAACATACAAACACATGGAGGCGAAAACATACTAAACTACTAAAAAAAACCAAGAGATCACTGAAGAAATCAAAGAGGAAATCAAAAAGTACTTAGAAACAAATGACAATGAAATCACAATGACTCAAAAGCTATGGGATGCAGCAAACCAGGTCGAAGAGGGAAGGTTATAACAATACAATCCTACCTCAAGAAACATGAAACACCTCAAATAAAATACCTAACCTTACACCTAAAGCAATTAGAGAAGAAGAACAAAAAAAAATCTCAAAGTTAGCAGAAGGAAAGAAATCATAAAAATCAGATCAGAAAAAAAAGAAAAAGAAATGAGGAAACAATAGAAAATATCAATAAAACTAAAAGCTGGTTCCTTCAGAAGATAAAAAATTTCATAAACCTTTAGCCAGACTCATCAAGAAAAAAAGGGAGAAGACTCAAATCAATAGAATTAGAAATGAAAGAGGAGAAGTAACAACTGACACTGCAGAAATACAGTGGATCATGCGTGATTACTACAAGCAACTATATGCCAATAAAATGGACAACCTGGAAGAAATGGACACATTCTTAGGAGAGCACAACCTTCTGAGACTGAACCAGGAAGAAATATAAAATATAAACAGACTAATCACAAACACTAAAATTGAGACTGCGATTAAAAATCTTCCAACAAGAAAAAGCCCAGGATCAGATAGCTTCACAGGCAAATTCTATCAAACATTTAAAGACGAGATAACACCTACCCTTCTCAAACGCTTCCAAAATATAACAGAGGGAGGAACACTCCCAAAGTCATTCTACGAGGCCACCATCCCCCTGATACCAAAACCAGACACAGATGTCACAAAGAAAGAAAACTACAGGCCAATATCACTGATGAACATAGATGCAAAAATCCTCAACAAAATATTAGCAGACAGAATCCATAGCCCATTAAAAGGATTGTACAACATGATCAAGTGGGGTTTATTCCAGGAATGCAAGTATTCTTCAATATATGCAAGTCAATCAACATGATACACCATATTAACAAATTGAAGGAGAAAAACCATATGATCATCTCAACAGATGCAGAAATCAAAAAATTTCAACAAAATTCAACACCAATTTATGATAAAAAAATAAAAAAAAACCCTCCACAAAGTAGGCATAGAGGGAACTTACCTCAACATAATAAAGGCCATATATGACAAACCCATAGCCAATATCGTTCTCAATGGAGAAAAAATGAAACCATATCCTCTAATATCAGGAACAAGACAATTTTTCCCTCTCTCACCACTATTATTCAACATAGTTTTGGAAGTTTTAGCCACAGCAATCAGAGAAGAAAAAGAAATAAATGAAATCCAAATCAGAAAGAAGAGGTAAAGCTGTCAATCTTTGCACATGCCATGACACTATACATAGAGAATACTAAAGATGCTACCAGAAAACTACCAAAGCTAATCAATGAATTGGGTAAAGTAGCAGGATACAAAGTTAATGTACAGAAATCTCTTGCATTCCTATACACTAATGAAGAAAAATCTGAAAGAGAATTTAAGGAAACACTCCCATTTACCACTGCAACAAAAAGAATAAAATATCCAGGAAAAAACATATCTAAGGACACAAAAGATCTGTATGCAGAAAATTATAAGACACTGATGAAAGAAATTAAAGATGATACAAACAGATGGAGAAATATACCATGTTCTTGGATTGGAAGAATCAGCATTATGAAAATGACTATAATGCCCAAAGCAATCTACAGATTCAATGCAATCCCTATCAAACTACCAATGGCATTTTTCACAGAACTAGAACAAAAATTTCACAATTTGTATGGAAACACAAAAGACCCTGAATAGCCAAAGCAATCTTGAGAAAGAAAAACAGAGCTGGAGGAATCAGGCTCCCAGACTTCAGACTATACTACAAAGCTACAGTAATCAAGACACTATGGTACTGGCACAAAAACAGAAATATAGATCACTGGAACAGGATAGAAAGCCCAGAGATAAACCCATGCCCATATGGTCATATTAGTTTTGATAAAGGAAGCAAGAATATACAAGAGAGAAAAGAGAGCCTCTTAAATAAGTGGTTCTGGGAAAACTGGACAGCTACATGTAAAAGAATGAAATTAAAACACTCCCTAACACATACACAAAAATAAACTCAAAATGGATTAAAGACCTAAATATAAGGCCAACACTATAAAACTCTTAGAGGAAATCATGAGCAGAACACTCTATGACACAAATCACAGCGAGATCCTTTTTGACCCACCTCCTAAGGAAAGAGAAATAAAAACAAATGGTACCTAATGAATCTTAAAACCTTAGCACAGCAATGGAAAACCTAAGCAAGATGAAAAGATAACCCTCATAATGGAAGAAAATATTTGCAAATGAAACAATTTACAGAGGATTAATCTCAAAAATTTACCAGCAGCTCATGCAGCTCAATAGCAAAAAAAACAAAAAACCCAATCCAAAAATGGGCAGAAGATCTAAATGGAGATTTCTACAAAGAAGATATACAGATTGCCAACAAACACATGAATGGACGCTCAACATCACTAATCATTAGAGAAATGCACATCAAAACTACAATTAGGTATTACCTCACACCAGTCAGAATGGCCATCATCAAAAATCTGCAAACAATAATTGTCGGAGAGGGTGTGGAGAACAGGAAACCCTCTTGCACTGTTGGTAGAAATGTAAACTGATACAGCCACTATGGAGAACAGTATGGAGGTTCCATATAACACTAAAAGTAGAATTACCATATGACCCAGCAATCCCACTACTGGGCATATACTCTGAGAAAACCATAATTCAAAAAGAGCCATATACCACAATGTTTATTGCAGCTCTATTTACAATAGCCAGGACATGAAAGCAATCTAAGTGTCCATCGAAAGATGAATGAATAATGATGTGGCACATTATACAATGGAATATTACTCAGCCATAAAAAGAAGTGAAACTGAGTTATTTGTAGTGAGATGGATGGACCTAGAGTCTCTCATACAGAGTGAAATAAGTCAGAAAGAGAAAAACAAATACAATATGGTAACACGTATATATGGAATTAAAAACAAAATGGTTCTGAAGAACCTAGCAGCAGGATAGCAATAAAGATGCAGATGAAGAGAATGGACTTGAGGACACGGGGAGGGGGAAGTGTAAGCTGGGACCGAAGTGAGAGAGTATAATTGACATATATACACTACCAAATGCAAAATAGCTAGCTAGTGGGAAGCAGCTCCATAGCATAGGGAGATCAGCTCGGTGCTTTGTGACCACCTAGAGGTGTGGGATAGAGAGGGTGGGAGGGAGATGTTAGAGGGAGGGGATATGGGGATATATGTATACATATAGCTGATTCACTTTGTTATACAGCAGAAACTAACACAAAATTGTAAAGCAATTATACTCTGATAAAGATGTTAAATTAAAAAAAAAACTTGGAATATGTGTCACCTCTGATATAGTAATACAATCAGTGGTATTAAATATAATTTGATTTAATAATAGTCAATTACTTAGAAATATTTCCCAGTATTGATTATCTAACATATACTTGAGTATCTTTAATGATACACCTGCAAAGTGGTATATTTATCTTTAGGCTAGTTTGATGAATTAAAAGTTATTTCTTCCATGATTAAAGAAAAAAGAAAAAAGAAAAGAAAATGAACTCACCATCTCTGAGGAGGTCACACCCATTTTATTTTTTTTATTTTTTAGAAAATTGTTCCTCCCTTGAAAAACAAATATATTTTGTTAACAAGATAAGGTTTTATTACTAATAGCTAAGATTAAACAGAATTCTACTCACTTTTTTCCAAGGTGGCAGATCCTTGAATATTTGAAGACAGTGACTATTTTCCATGCTACATGTTTCTTGAATAATCTACCTCTTCTCTCACACTATTTTTTTAATCATAGAATTGTTATGCAAGCTATTTTTTATGAATGTGTGTGTGTCTTTGGTGAAGTGTAGAGGGAAAAGGCAGACGCCTACATGTCTTTATATGTATACTAAGAGAAGCATCATTTGGGCAATGGAAAATTAATCTATTGTGTATTATATTACATTATCTCATATACTCAAGATTTTGTTCATTCAGTAATATGAGTTGCTTGTAGGAATGTCTACATACAAGGCCACATGTATGCTACTGTGATAGACACAGCAAAAGGCAACTGACGATGCTTGTGTACCAGCAACATACTAGGTTTTACAGTAAGCACTTTACCCATATTACCTGTTTACATCATGTCACAAAACATGATTTAGAGGGCATGTGATATAATGGGAAGCCGAAAATATCTTACTGAAATGAGGTGATGGGGCTGAGGAGCTTCTTGCCAACTTTACCAGGAGAGAAAATGATCTGGGCCTTGAAGAAAAATGAAACACACACAGAAGGTGGGGGCTTGTGGACATCATCATTACATGTAAAGAGCATTTTATATGCAAAGGCATAGAAGTAGGAAATCTTATAGGAGCTGGTAGAAGATGATTTTGAAGCAAAGAGAATATTGAGAGATATCCTTGGAAATGAAATTAGAATGGTATGCTGAAACCAGACCATGGTGGTGGTGGTGCAGGGCAGGGGATGATCATGAATGCCAATCAGAACAATCTGGCCTTGTTTTGTGGATATTTAATGTCACTGAATGCTTTTGACCAGAGGTGTGATGTGATCGCAGTTGAACTCAAAGCATTTTACTCTAAGTACATGGAGATGCATGATCCCTTTAGGGCACTTATGCTTGGAAATTCTCAGGGCTCACTCCAAGGTCCCCTTCAGTCCTTCTTCCTGTTTTCTTTATTGCTAAGAAGTCTCACCCAGTTTTAGGTTTTGTTCACCAGACATGTGACAGTGATGTTTCTCACAGTTTCATGTTTTCTGTCCATCATCCATCCATTATCTCTGTCAATCCAAATTTATAATCCAGAAACCAACAGTCCTTCTAGATACCTTCCCTCTCTCACTAGTAATATCCAATTCATTACCAAGTCAGTTTCTGGACATCGTTATTTTATTAATTCCTACTCTTTACTGCCTGTGTGACCTACAAAAGCTTCTTCTGCTAGGCTTTAGATGGTTTCTAACCCTGTGCTCTCAGAATTTCATTGCCCTCCATGTAGCCTCAAATTCTCAGTGCTACAGAACATAGAGAAGATTACAATCAGTGGAAGTAATTTATAGAAGTGAGAGATCTTTGTTTTCAAAAATTAATGGAGTATTTTTTTCAAAATGAACATCTGTCTTTTTGAGTAATCAAAATATGCATGGCCTAATGATTTACCTACTGTGGCAGGAGCTATACAATGTCAATATTGTTCAAAGAGGATTCTAACTCACCTTTTAGAGATGGAGAAATAATAGATCACAGAGACCTAATTTTTCTTCTTTCTTTTCTACTGTGTCAAAAGCCACTTAGTGTATTATGGAAAAGATTCTTAAAAATATCACTAGCCGTGATGAATATCTTTAAACCTGATTTTATCAGAAAACATGTCTTCACATAGCATGGAAAAAGAGCTGTGCTGTCTCTCCCCTGGAAAATAATTGTCTGTAGTTGCCAAAACCACATCTGCCCTGGAGTTGATCAGGTGACCTCATTTTACTTTCTGACAGGAAGAAAGTTCTGTGATCAATGAATGAGTAGGTGTTTACCCAACCCTATGGAACTGGCTTTTCTCTCTCTCTTAATAGAACAGTATAATTCCACTCATAATTAATTGGGTTTTCAGAATGCAATTAAATTGAAAGAGGTTCAAAACCTCTTACAGTGTTGATCTGTAGAGGTATGTTATTCAGTATTTTTCTGTGAATGGGAAATAAAATGAATTCATAATTATCTGTGTTCAGAATGGGAAAATTAGTTAACATTTGAAGGAAAGTTCCATGCCTTGCATGAAATAACCTGGTTTATTGTCACACTAAATGTCTGTCTTGTTGAAATGAGCTCTCTGAATAGGTATCACAGGAGCTCTTTGAATTGCCAGAACTGAATCTCATAAACATTCATTAATATAATACTTTGGGAAATATTTTCCCTTTTCCAAAACATTGCAGTTTATGAAAAAAACATTTTGCCATATTGGAAAGATAAATCCTAATGCTGGAAGCAATTAAAAAGAAAAGACAAACAAAAGTTTTTAAATGTTATCTCTATATACCAACTGATGGAGAAGGAGTAGAGGAGCTCTGTGAGGGATTTGTAGCATTTTTAGTCTCTTCAGGACAAAGATGAGCAGGTAGGCAATTGTTTCTCCTTTACCATTTGCATTCTACTTTCACCTTTCTGATGAGAACTAAATCTAGATCTGTCCATTTTTATACATTAGACACGTTGACCTAAGACTTGACCACATCAGTGAAGAGAGACACTGCTCATGCTTTGTAACTCTTTAAAGCTTTCAAAATAATTGTAGAGTTTCAGAAGAGATGCATTTGACAATGAAAAATAGGTTTAGTTATTTGTGGTGTAACATTGGCCTTTTATAAATCTTCCAAGTACATAGGAAATTCTGAGACAGACAGACTGAGTGTGGTTCTATAGTCTAGTTCAGCGCTTCCCAGACCGTGTTCACATAATGGGAGATAATCTGCAAAACAGAACTTTCATGGGATTAAGATACTCACTACAGAGCAAATGCTTTACCAGCAGTAGAGCTAGGGTAGAACCTGCTCTTATTAACCACAATTCTCAAGGTTTCCTACTATTTCTTGTAAACAGACATGGCTCATTCTTTCATTCAGCAATAGTAATTAGCACCACTGTGTGGCACTCTTTTAAATGCAGGGCATATGGCATTGAACAAATCTAATAAAACCTCTAACCTCCTGACACTTTCATCCTGAAAAAGGGAGACACATAAGCAAAATAGGTAGTGTGAAATCTGTAATGTAAATACACAAAAGTAGTGTAAGTGGTATGTCCTATGGAGAAAAATCTAATTAATCGGAAAGGGGGATTGAGAGTTTGGGGCAGCAAAATTTTAAATAGAGTATTCATAGCAGGCCTCAGAGAAAACAGGATATTTAAATAAAGACTTCTAGGAGAGGATGGAACAAGCCTTGAGAATAATTGAAAAATAATCCAGGCAGAGGGGGAAGCAAATACAGAGGTTCTGAGAGAGTGAAGTACCTGTTAAATATCAGGATGGTAAAGAAGCCCTATGTAGCTTGGAGATCTAGTCAGAGAGATAAGTGGGAGAAAATTCTCATAGAATTTTGTAACAGGACATTTATTGTGCTCAGAAAGAGGGAAATACTACAGGAGTACTCTGAACAGAGAATAACATCATCTGAATTTGTTTTAAAGTGATGGTTTTATGTTCTGTGTATGTTTTTGAGAATAGACTCAAGAGGGGCAAGGGGGAAAACAGGACAACTCATTTTTGAGCAATCACAAGAAATTGGTTTGATTAGCTTGATGGGATTTGGAATAGAAGTGGCAAGGAGAAATTGGACTCTGGATGCATTTTTAAATCATCAGAATTTGTTGAATAATTAGTTGTGGGGTATGAAATAAAGAAACGAGAAAGAATGTCTTCAAGGTTTTTGAATGAGTACCTGGAAGGATGGAGTTGCTGTGAATTGAGGTGGAGAAACTGTAGTAAGAATAGATTTAGGATTGCAGAACAGTGGTCCAGTTTTCTATATGTTAAACCTGAAATACCTGTTAACTAGAGCTAAGAATGTAAATTTGGATACACATGTTTGGAGTTCACAAGAGAGATGTAGGTTGAATAGAGTCTCCATTAAATTCATGTTCTTCCTGGAATCTCAGAATGGGACTTTATTTAGAAATATGATTATTGCAGATGTAATTATTTAAAATAAGATGGATCATACTGGAGCAGAGTAGGGTGGATTCTTCATCAATATAACTGTGTTCTTATGAAAAGAGGGGAAGACACAGACATGCAAGGAGAATGTCATGTTACGATGGGGGCAGAGGTTGAGTGAAGCATCTATAAGGTATAATGAACACCCAGGATTTCCAGCAACACAAGGATTGAAGAGAAAAGCATAGAAGAGAGTCTCCCCTAGAGCATTCAGATAGAGTATGGCTTTGACAACACTGTGATTTCAAACTTCTAACTACAAGAACTGTGAGAAATAAATTTCTGTTGTTTCAAGTTACCCAGTTTATGGTACTTTGTTACAGCAGCCCTGGAAACTAATACATAACTCACCAGCATACAACAGTTACTTAAAGTCAAGAGACTAGATGAAAGTCCCCGAGATAATAAGTATAGTTAGAAAAAAAGATGAAGTCCAATGTCTGAAACTTGGGTAATGGTAGCTTTTCAAGGTCAGGGAGATGAGAAGAAACCAGAAAAAGAGACTAAGAGGTAGCCAGTGAATTAGGAGAAGAAAAAGGAGAATGTGAGGATCCTGGAACCCAATGGAGAAAGCGTATCAAGAAGAAAGGAATGTAGTACATGCTGCAAATAGGTAATGTAAGATGAAAGTTGAGAATTGACCCTTGGTTTTAGTAATGTAGCAGTCACTGGTAACCTTGACATTGAATTAAGTTACCATATTGAAAATTGCCTTGACAAAATTTTTTTAATCTTCAAAGATAATTATTTATACAATCTAATATAGTTTTCAGGAAGATAGCTGACAGAAATGATAAGATAAGGAAAGCAGGATGTGGTGATATTTTCATGAAAAAGACTTAAGTCAGGTAAAGATGAGAAATCCATGACTATCATTCTCACAAAAAGAAGTAGATTTGTGAATTCACAATGCAAAACTTCCCCCATTGCATAAGCTTATATTTTAGAGGGCATTGATCTGTACTTTGGCTGTTACACTTCTCCTTTGTGTTGTTAAACAGAGGAGAAAAAAAAATCCCTAAAAAAACGAGAAAAGACAAAGAAAGCCACAAACACAAAAGGCTAGAAAGTGAGACTCATATGGGACCATCCTCTTTGTTGTCCCCAGGTGAGAATTGTTGATGACAGAATGCAGAACACCAGGAGAAGTCTTTGTCAACAGCATTGATGTTTCCCACTGTAATTCTTTGCTTTGAAACAAAATTGCAATTCTCCTGACATCAGTTTTCAATTCATTACCCCAGGTTGGTTGGTCTCTGAGGAAGGCCAACTTATATATGCAGCAGCTGAAATAACTAGTTGGGGCTAATGAGACTGAGAATGTCATGGACTGGTTAATATTCATATATTTGAAGGGAGCATCTCTGTTTAACCTGAGGGCTGTATTTCATTAGATTTATGCACTGTAATGCAATACCTGAAACTGAATGAAACTGGTATTGTTTTCTTAAATACCAGAAGTTTTCATTTATGCTTCAGATGAAAGTCTGCCCAACTTTGGAATAGGTAAACCTGTTTTCTCTCAGCTACTAAAAATTTCTTATTGTGGTCACTGTGTTCTAATGTTACACACAGGTAATTCCCTTAGATATTAGAATAAGACTTTTTTTTTTCCTCCACACCAGGTATCGCAGCTCTTCGTCAAAAGACTTAGGCAGTTGTAATAACTAAAGTAGCAATCACAGTCTGGAGATATATATTCCTGCCAGTGCCATGCAGGATAATAGGGACAGTCCAATGTCCAGGAAAGAAAGATTAGATTCCCAGAGGATGAAACACATGTAAAGGTAAAGGTAAATGAGGAATGCTGTCCTTGTGTTTTTGTTAGACAGAGAGATATTGAATATCATGGTAAACAAGAAGAGTCCAGAAGGGTGGATCTCAAAATCAGACTGCATTAGAATCAAGTGAGGATCCTATCTATGAAAAAACACTAATGCCTAAAGCCCTCCAAGCCTCTAGGCTTACTGAATTAGAATATATGGCCCTGGATCATAGGTATCTGTACAGGAAGTACAGACAAGAATAGCCTGCAGGAAACAATTAGCAGTGAAGACAGTTCCAGACATAAACTCTAGTAAAGTTCTCTATTATGTTTAATAGACGTATTATTATGCCTATTGTTTCATCTTTCTTGTTGAAAATTGGAATGATTACAGAGTCCTTCATGTGAATCCTATTATTTTTAAGGTAGAGAAAAACACAGGGGACTTAAAGAATGGTTCAAGAAATAGTCATTCCAGAAGATACTGCATGCACACACATATGTGAAGTTTACATTACAAAATGCACATATGAAACACTGAACACATACAGACCTGAAGATACCTTGATGACCCAAATTACACATTAACCCATTTCAGATTATGTGGAATACTACAATTGAAAAACAGCTTATCGGTTCACTTTTTAAACGAGTGTTTCCCATATTTTTTGGCCCTTGGAATCTTTATTTTCTCTGCATATCCTCAACACAGTTTGGAAAATGCTGCCTTTGGTGGAATATTTTTTCTATTTACTTAAGTTTTACTTTTGATTCATGCGTTTGCATGTAATATATTTTATTTTAATGAAACTTTTTCTTTGTTAGTTTTTTTAGAGTGTAATTACCCAGTTGAATATACCAAACCAGGAGCCTCAAACTTAAATGCACACAGAGTTCAAGAAGGTAATAAAATGTGTGAACTGACTTGGCTGCAAGTCAATTGGTAGTGGTGGTATCTGTGGGTATTTGGGGAATTTATGGTTTGCCTACAGTTAGAAAGGATCCTGTTCTCTATCCTATGCCCAGCAACGCAAATGCACTTTTCTCTCTTTCATATCTATATGTTTGCACATCTATCATCATCCATCTATCATCTATGTAAGTATGTATGTACCTATCTATCATCATCTATCTATCTTGAAAGCAGGAGACTTTGCTAACACAATTCAGACTTTGGATATTCATTTACAAGCTCTATTCTAAATCAATCTTGCCTTTAAGGCTAAGAATTCCAATATGTTTTTCTTGATAGCATTCAATTACCTGTTCATTAGCAACTTTCATGAAAGAAGAAAGAAGACAAATATTGTAAATAATGAATAAGTCATAAAGATCCATCCTAATTACATTACATGGCAAAATCATTTTTGTATTTTATATTTACCTAGGTCATAACAGAACACTGATATATTCAAAATGTCTATTCCCAGTGGGAAAACAGAGAACAAGTAAGGTAGAGGAAAAAAATTCAAAATCTGAAGCTATGAGGCAATGGACAAAGACCCTCACGTAGTTAAAATGAGCTTGCCTGATCCCCATAGTCACTAAGTGCAACAAACTCAGATAATAAAATGTCCCTAAAGCTTACACAGATATAAAGAAAGATCTGCTTTAATTACTTCCAATGTTTAAATGTCTAAACAGCAGGTCTTACCCAGAAAGGGAGTAATGTTAACCAAAGATCCAGAGAGAGTCAGTGGCTCCACATTCCTAGATGTCATAGGACAAGGAAACAGTGGACACTTGATAGGAAGTAAGAGAGTATATAGATACTGGGTTTAGTGGGTAGAGAGGGAGGGAAAGTTGTAGAGGAAATAAAAGGAAGCACCTGAGACAAGCCTTCCCACATGGTAAAAATACTTCAGGCTCTGGGAGCTAAAGAGTCACAGAAATAACAAGGAGTAAACAAGAAGTTTTCTTCTGTGCGATGGGGCATTTCCAGCCCTTTCTGGCCCAGTGGAAGCAAGAGAAGTCAATCTACCTGCACTCATTTTATTTTTCAGAATTTTTGGTATTTTCTTTTGAAAATGTAACACTCCGTGAGCACGTACCTTTGAGAAAGAAGTAGGACCGTTGAGAAGGAACTTTGCCTCAGAAATGTGGCCATTCCTGTATTTCCATTCTTGAGCCTCTAACTGTGGCATCTCAGAGGGCAAAGTTTAACTGCTTTAGCCTAAACTGTTTTGTCCAGTGGGTAACACAGCATGCTGAAAGGAAGCACTTAACTTAAAAAATGGTAACAAGAGTGGATATCCTTAGAAATATATTGATTTAAAAATGCTTTCCCTTCTCGGTCCAATTTTGTCAAAGCACTTGTAAATTTTAAAAATATTTTTAGAGAAATTTTAGGTTTATTGCAAAATCAAGAGAATGGTAGAGAAATTTCTCATATATTCCCTGGCCCAACAAAAGCACAGTCTCCCCTATTAACATTCCCTACCAGAATGGTACATTTTTTTCACAAAAGATAAATTTACATTGACACATCATAATCACCCAAAGTTCATAGCTTACATTAGGGTTCACTGTTGGTGTTATACATTCTATTAATTTAGACAAAGGTACAATGGCATTTATCCATCACTATAGCATGCAGAGTATCTTCACTGCCCTAAAAATCCTCTGAGCTCCATATATTCATTCCTCTCCCACCTCAACCCCTGACAACCACTGATCTTGTTACTGTCTCCATAGTTTTGCCTTTTACAAGAATGTCATATACAGTAGTTGGAATCATATGGTATGTAGTTTTTTCAGGTGGGCTTCTTTCATTTAGTAATACACATTTAAGTTTCCTCCATGCCTTTTCATAGTTTCTTAGTTTTGTAAGAAACTGCCAAACTGTCTTCAACAATGGCTCTACCATTTTGCATTCCCACCAGCAATGAATGAGAATTCCTGTTGATATACATCCTCATCAACATTTGGTGTTGTAGATTTTGGCTGTTCTAATAGGTGTGTAGTGGTATCTCACTATTGTTTTAATTTGCATTTCCCTGATGGCATATGCGTGCAACATCTTGTCACATGCTTATTTGACATCTCTATATCTGCTTTGGTACTATGTTTGTTCAGGTCTTTGACCCATTTTGTAATTAGGTTATATATATTTTTATCATTGAATTTTAAGAGTTCTTTTCATATTTTGGGTAATATTCTTTTATAAGATGTGTTTTTTTGCAAATATTTTCTCTCAGTCTAGGGTTTGTCTGCTCATTCTCTTGACATTGTCCTTGACATAGCAGAAGTTTTTAATTTTGATGAAGTCCAGTTCACCTGTATTCCTTTCACAGATCATGCTTTTGGTGTTGTATCTAAAAACATCATTGTGACACCCAAGGTCATCTAGGTTCTCTCTTATGTTATCTTCCAGGAGTTTTATAGTTTTGCATTTTACATTTATGTCTGTGTTCCAATTTTAGATATTTTTGTGAAGAATATAATGCCTGTGTCTAGATTTATCATTTTAATTGTGAATATTCAGTTGTTCCAGAACAATTTGTTAAAAAAGATTATCTTTGGTTTATTGTTTTATTGTAATACCTTTTCTACTTTGTCAAAAATCAGATAATTTGTATATAATGTGGGTCTATCACTGGGCTCTCTATTCAGTTCCATTAATCTATTTGTCTATTTTTTACCAAAAGCACAAAGTTTTGGTTACTGTGGCTATAAAGTAAGTTTTGAAGTCTAGTAGTGTCAGTTCTCCAAATTTATTCTTCTCTTTCAATATTGTGTTAGCTATTTTGGATCTTTTGTTTCTCCATAAAATCTTTAGAATAAGTTTGTGAATATCCACAAAATAGCTTGCTGGGACTTTGATTGGGATTGACTTGAATCTAGAGATCAATTTGGAAAGAACTGACATCTTGACAATAGTGAGTCTTCTTATTCATGAACATGGAATATCTCTCCATTTTAGTTATTTGATTTTGTTCATCAGAGTTTGGTAGATTTCTTTATATAGATCTTATTATATATTTACACCTAAGCATTTCATTTGGGGGGCTCTCAACATAAATGTATTGTGTTTTTAATTTCAAATTCCATTTGTTCATTGCTGGTATATAGGAAAGTAATTAACTTTTGTATATTAACCTTGTATCCTGAAACCTTGCTATTACTTGTTTATTACTTCCAGGAGATTTTTTGTTGTTGTTTATTCATTTAGATTTTCTACATAGATGAGTATGTCATCTATGAACAAAAAGAGTTCTATTTCTTCCATCCTGATATGTATACATTTTAGTTCCTTTTATTGTCTTATTGCATGAGCTAGATCTTCCAGTAGGATGTTAAAAAGGAGTTGTGAGAAGAGAAACATTCTATAGTCCAATGATTAAGTCTGAGTATTTTACTGAGTCTATGCCTTCAGACTGTGCACTTAACACATGTTTCTCAGTTTTTTTTCTCCCCTTAAGGTAGGACAGGATGGCTAGAGTGGGCTGGAGTTCCGTGTTTTCCTTCCCCTCCATGGAAGGTTAGAGGGGCCAGGAGTTGGGTATTTCGTTTTACCTAGGTGGAACACTACAGCTAACTAGTGTTGGTTACTTTCCTCCCCACCAGGTTTCAGGTAGACTCAGAAAATCACCCAGCATGTTAGGGTCTGATTAACTAGTTTCTCCTAAGGGTTGGTCTTTTTAAGAACAAAGTATTCTGATATGTTTCAAAATGATTCCTTCCCCCCCACCCCCACCAGCTTAAAGGCTAAGCAAAATTTTTTTCTGTTATTTACTTTGGGAACCTAGTATAGTTCCTGAGGGAAATCTCACAATACTGTGGTGGCCTCCTATAACTGGGTCTCCCTAGATTTTTTAACCCCAAAGCTATCTACACTGACTCTCCAGCAGTTTGTCAATTACAGGTCAGGTTTTCCTACTTGGTACTAGTTTCTGTGGTGGATAGTAATTGTGACTCACTGTATTCACTTATATATCTCTCCAATCTTGGAGGCAGTGACTTGCTCTGTGTCCTCCCCTCTTTTATGGATCCAAGAAGAGTTATTGATTTTTCCATCTGTTCATTTTTTTACTTGTTTTTAGGAAAAGGTGTCGACTTCCAACCTCCTTACTCGTGGAACTGGAAACCCAAGCCCATTCATTTTTTTTTTTTTCATTAGGCATACATGATAATAGATCCTTTGCAACATGACAACTTTTTCTGGATGGGAAGAAGAATCTTGAGGCATTTGAAGAGGCATATCAAGCATACAGTAATAAGGTTGTGAAGAGATGAGCAAAGTGCCATGTAGAAGAGACATTGAGCTACAGTTAAACATATGGCATCACTGGTATTCTGCAATGAGATAATGGTATACAAATAAGCATGATGAGCCTGTTTTGGTAACTCCTGATATTGTTTAAGTAAAATGGACATAATTGAATCCACAGTCTCATTTTGCCTGTATATCCCAAATTCCTCTCTTTTCTTCTTGGTTTCCTTCTTCTAGGAAGTTCTGAAAGCCAAAGTATCTGACATCCAGGTTATTTTAATGCTTGACAATTAAATCATGAGATACAATTCTACAAAAGGATATATTTTGATGATTATAAAGGAAGCTGCTCTGATTATTGAAGAGTACTTAGTCTTCTGCCCCTGATCTATCTCTTTAACACCAAAAGGGAGATTATTTGGTTCAATCGGGAAAAGCACATGGATAGAGTAGATATATAATAAAAACTGGCACTTTGGGATAGCTCTATAAATGTTCAAGAAGTGAGAAGTGAAATTACCCAATTCCTCCTCTGCTCAAGAGTATGTCTTCAGAATTATTGTACCAGTGTCTTAGTCCAGTTGGGCTTCTATAACAAATTGCCATAAACTGGATGATTTATAAACAACGGAATTTTATTTCTCACAGGTCTGGAGGCTAAAAGTCTAAAACCAGTGTGCTAGCATGGCTGGCTTCTGTGGAGAGCCCTCTTTTGGGTTGAAGATTGCTGAGTTCTGAGTTCTTTATATAGTAGAGAGAAAGCAAGCTAGTTTTTTATTTTCTTCTTATAAGGACACTAATACCACTCATTAGGGTTCCATCCTCATGACCTAATTACATCACAAAATCCATTCTCTAGATAACATCATATAAGTGATTAGGAATTCAACATATGAATTTTGGTGGGACATGGACATGCAATTTATAACACCCAAGTATCTTCGGATAAAACTATATGAATAGGATAACCGTGCTTATATTGAGAAAGTAGTTGTATTTGTTTGGGAATCTTTAGTAGTTCTTTTCAATATTTTTATTATTTTATTAAGGATTTTTCCTCTTTTTGTTTATTTCTAGCACAGTAGGCTCTGGACACTCCCATAAACAATGCCCTGGAAGCATGAGGTACCACAGATAATAAAAGTCAGACACCTTCTTTTAGGTCTGATATTATTTATTTCGATCTTACAATTGAAACTGCAGACTTATTTTCTGAGTTAATATAAATTTTGATTATTATTGCAAATATTTGATTGTCAAATTTTGTCTCTGAAAATAGAGCTTTAACACATCAAAAAGTATGTAGGAAGGATAACTTTAATAACAGAAATTGTTGGGCCTTGTGAATTAGAAATAAGTATATATTATAATTTAGGTCTCTCTTTCATATAATATGTAAGGAAGATCTGTAAATCTTTGTCTGATAACAGTCTGATTTTCATTTTACTTTGCTCCTTCTCTTTTTCCTTTTGTTAATAAACTCGTTGAAAAGCAAACAATGGGATAGGAAAAGATAAGAGAAACTGCAGCTCCATCAATTTTCTCATTGTATCTCATTAGCTAAGAAACTAATGTTAGTACCTTTGTGATTTTTGTAGTATTGACTTTAGGCTATTTTCAATTTGTGAAAATAAATGACTTCCTCCATTTCTCTTTGTTTCTTCTGAATAAGAGAATCCTATGGGTTCAAGTGTGATAATAGGCTAACAGTATTTAAGATGCCTCTTAATGATACCCATAATAATGTTAAAAGTTGGAATACCAGTATTAAAATCAATTTGCAATCTGTCAATTTTACTTTTTTATACTTTGTCTTATGTTTTTAATTACATACATGTTCAAAATTACTGCTTCATAGAAAAACATTACTTTTAACTTTAGATAATGACCCTCATCTTCCTTACTACTATTTTTAACTTAAAGTATACTTTAACTGCTATAGATAAACAGCTCTTTTTAGCTAGAACTATACCATGTACTACTTACTTCATCCTTTCACTCTGTGTTCTTCTGATACATTACGTTCTAGTTTTGTTTCTTTCTTATAGCAGATAGCCAGATATTTTTACTCTAATCTGAGAATAACTGTAATTTGATGAGCAGCTATTAACTTTGATTGCATTTGCTGATGTATTTAGACTTCAAACCAACTCATTTTGTAGCCTTCAATTTTTTTGTTCCATTTTTCTCTTTTACCTTTTATTTGCTATTTTATTTATTTATTTATTTATTTATTTATTTTGTGGTACGCGGGCCTCTCACTGTTGTGGGCTCTCCCATTGCGGAGCAACAGGCTCCGGACGCACAGGCTCAGAGGCTATGGCTCATGGACACAGCCACTCCGCAGCATGTCGGATCTTCCTGGACCGGGACACGAACCCGTGTCCCCTGCATCGGCAGGCAGACTCTCAACCACTGAGCCACCAGGGAAGCCTGCTATTTTATTTTTATTTTCCATTAATATATAATTTTATATTATATTTGTTTTATTTTAATGGCTGCCTTAAGTTTTTAAAACACTTGCTATACTTAAGAATGTTGATTCCCTGCTGTATTTCACTATAAAAAAAGTTACAGATAGATGTATTTTCTTGAAGCAGCTACTGGATTCAGCCAACTTAGTTAGGTTTTCTGTTTCAGCTGAAACCATTTCTAAAGAGTTCACATTCTATTTTCCATAGAACATGCTACATATGTCTAGTATTGAAAATTATTTTTTTCTAATCCAATATTAATCATCATTATTATTTTTACATGGTCAATGTTAATTTAGATTCGCCACTAGGTTTAGCAATCTAGTTGTTCAATATTTCATATAGCATTTCATTACCTCTGTGTTATTGTTCTTCTTGAAGTTCAATCATAGTTAGTTCTTTTTAATAAGGGATTTATAAAAGGTAAATCTTCACAGTTTTTTTTCCTTTTTCCTCAAAATTATTATTAGGAATTTCACATCTGACAGGGATGTATAAGCTTCTAACAAATTAATTATCTTTTTAATTATAAACTATATATGAGGGTTAAAATATGCTAGCTGACATCTCTACATCTCTAGAGAATAACTAAAAGCCAGGAAACATTGGAGGAGAATTGAACCTTGGAAGAAACTGGTTGGCATGGGTGAGTTAAGGATGCATATTGTAATCACTAGAGTAATAAATTAAAAAAATGCAAAAATTATAGATAAAAAATAATTAGTTAAAATGGAGTTCTAAAAAGAAAATACTCAAATAATCAAAAAGGGTGGGAAAGGTAAAAGAGGTTAACAATAGAGGAAATAAACAAAAAAATAAATAATAAAATAGTGATGTAAAATTGTCCATATCAATACTTGCATTAAATATTAATATAATAAACACTTCTATTAAGAAGTGCCTATTAAGAGGCAATGATGATCAGAAAGGATATTAAAGTAAGATTAAGCTATATACTGTCTACAAAAAACAATATTTTAAGTATAAGGACAAAAATATAAAGTAAATGAATGTAAATCTGCATGCAGATAGAAAACACAAAAAGTTTGATGTGAATAAAATAAAATCAGATAAAATAGACTTTTAGCAAGGCATTTCACCAAAGATAGAACTTTTATAATAATAAATGAACAATTCATCAAGAAGATATAACAATTATTAACATACATGGATAAAGCAGAATATCAACATACATGAAGCAAAAATTGACAGAAAGAAGAAACTTACAATTTCAATAATAGGACATTTTTCAATAGTAAAAAATTTTATCATTGTTTCCTCAGCAACTGATGGAAAAACTAGGCCTTGATGCCATATCAGTAAACACATAGAGTAGCTGAACAACATTATTTACTATCTTATCTAATTGTGTGTCAAAAAAATGATATCAGACAGAAGATAACCTCTAAGGTCAATGGAATTAACTAATAAATCAATTATAATATGCTATGTAAGAACACTCAAATATTTTTAAATTAATCATTAATCATCATAGTTTTAAAAATATTATAAGTCAAAAGTAATCACAAAGAAATTAGAACATATTTCAAATGAAACAAAATAGGTGGAAAATTGTGAGATGCAGCCAAAGCTATTGGATAAAAATCCGTAGTTTAAACATTTATAGACATGAAGAAAGGTTTAAAGTCAATTACCTAGGTTTTCACTTCCAAAATCTAGAAAAAGGAGAACAAAGTAAACCTAACGTAAGTAGAAAGACATAAATAAAGATAAGAGCCTAAATCAGTGAAATTGAAAAAAGATATACAATAGAGAAGCTTAAGAAAACAATGAGCTGGGAAATGTCTAACAATCCTGAGTAAAACTAAAAATAATATCAGGAATAGGAGAGGGTGGTTACTACAGATGCTACATATATTAAAAGGAAAATATTGAAATATTATGAACATATACATGACAACTTAGTGGAAATAGACAAACTTTTTAAAAATACCATTTGCAAAAGTTTACACAAAGTGAAACAAAGAGTATAAATAGCCCTATACTTATTAAAGTGTGTAAATTAAGTATCAAAACTTTCCCACCAATTAAATTCTAGACCCAGAAGTTTTGTCAGCGAATTATATCAAACATTCAAAAAAGAATTAACACCAACTCTACACAGTGTCCTTCAGAAAGATAAAATACTTTCCAAATTGTTTTGTAAGCCATACATAACACTGAAAGCAAAATCTAAAAAAAACCTTACAAAAACAAGAGAAAAAAAAATTGCAGAAAAATGCTCCTCATTAAAAGAAGTTGCAAATATGCTTAACAATACATAAAACAATTTAATACAATAATAGATAAAAGGATAATGCAGCATGAGAGTTAATGAAGGATAGCTTTACATGCAAAATCATTCAATGTAATTTAGCTTATTTTAGTAATGAAGAAAACAATTGATGCAGAAAACACATTTGAAAAAATTTAATACCCACTTCTGTTAAAGTGTTTAACACTAGGTATAAGTGTATAAAAGAGAATCTCCTCAGTCTGATCCAGGGTATCTAGGAAAAACAGAAACAAACAAAACCCTACAATTAACTAAATTCATACTTAATAGTGAAATAGGGAAAAATTTCCTCCTAAAAGAAGAAACATAGTAAGGATGTTCATTAACATTTCCATTCAACATTGTGCTGGAGAACCTAGCTATTGCAATAATGCAAAATAAAGAAACAAGTTATAAGGAGTAAAAGAATTATGGTATTGTTATTTTCTGCTGACTCATTTATAGTAGGTATGCTCTTGTGTGTTATGAACTTTTTACATTTAAGTTCATCTTCAGTGAAGATTCAGGATTTCCTGGGCTTTGACTCTTTCTCTACATAGGTTTTATTTGCTTATGTCAGGGAACCTAGATAATCCCCTGCCAGACTCAACTTATTTTATTTCTTGTCTCAGGGACAGAGGTCCAAGACTTGATTCTTTCAAGGGAGAGACAAAACCAGCCAGTGGCAAGTTTCCTGGTGGTCTTCTATGGCAATGGACACATATTTTCTCTCACTCTTTCCTTATTTGGTTTCATCCAGGTCCCCAGTTCCAAGTTCTTGACACTTTTGGGTCTAAAGCTTTGACTTGTGTCACTATACAGGTATTTAAATGTTCCCAACACATCTCAGGTCATTAAAATTATTATCTCTAGGTCTTACTGGCTTTGATTCTACCATCTGAGAATTTCTTGTTGTTGATATATTTTTTTTGTTTGTTTTCCATACAATCTTTGCAATGCATTTTTTAAAAATTAATTTATTAATTTATTTATTTTTGTTGTGTTGGGTCTTTGTTTCTGTGCGAGGGCTTTCTCTAGTTGCGGCGAGTGGGGACCACTCTTCATTGTGGTGTGGGGACTTCTCACTATCGCAGCCTCTCTTGTTGTGGAGCACAGGCTCCAGAGGTACAGGCTCAGTAGTTGTGGCTCATGGGCCCAGTTGCTCTGTGGCATGTGGGATTCTCCCAGACCAGGGCTTGAACCCATGTCCCCTGCATTGGCAGGCAGATTCTAAACCACTGCACCACCATGGAAACCATTGCAATGCATTTTAATTTTTGTTTTTGTTACTATAATCTATGAGTGTTTTAGATGTTTGTAGAGAGGATTTTTAAGTTACTTTTCTGTGTCATCTTGCAAGAGCCAGAAATACTTTTGTTATAATAAAAATATTTTTAACATTTTAATTTTTACTAACACATGGAAAATGGTCACAATATATTGAGTTAAAAATAATAAAATTGTTTTATAATATATATATATATTTGTAATATAGTCATGTAGTATAGTAACAAAAGTAAAAGTGATCATTTTTATTGCTCTCTTCAAGCATTATATATTGAGTATATTCTACATTTACAGTTGAATAAGGAAAAGTTATTGAAATTAAAATAAAGAAAAGGAAAGAAAAAACTAGCACATACATAATGAATACATTGGAAAATACAAACAGCTCCCCTAATACATTGAAGAGTCATTCTGTGAAACATAAGGTGAGTGGAGAAGATTCTTTAGGAAACTCTAGAATTCATCTGAAAATTATTTCATGGGATTCCCAAACTAGAAATTGTGGGTCTAATTCTCCCTATATATTGATGAAATGATGAACCTGGCAACTCACAGCTGGGCAAATACCAACCCTAGTGTAGTGAAAAATAACCTAAGAGTTATTGGTCAAGTTATTAATTCCTTTTTGCATCAAAATAGTCACAACACAGACCCTACCTTGTGGGAATGTGACTGTTAGAGATGATTGTGGTCTTTGCCTTTGTCATTATCTTCCTTAATTTCTTAACTGTCTGAGAATGACTGGTCCAGCAGACTCAGCTCTGATGCAGTAAAATTTGAAGTCACTCAGGAAAGGATTAACTTTACATTTAACTGATCATAAGATGAATTTGGTGAGTGATGAGAAGTTACAGAGAATACATGTACATTAGATGACAGGAAATTGAAAATATTACTGTAACTTATTAAGTATTGATTTTCATAGATTTCTTGATATTGCTTGACACAAATAAATGATAGAGGCAAAGAAACTTGATAAAGATAAGAAGGATGGGGCCACAGTGGTCAGAGTGAAGAAATACAGATTTGGACTCAGGTGTTATAATTACCTGTCTGGAGAAGAAAGCAAAAGCAACAAAATGACTGTAGACAGGAAGTATGGCAAGATGGATGAGAACATAAAATTAATTTTCAAAATGAGTGTGATTTCAAAGTTACAGAATTGTTTCTTTTGATGAGTCACTGTATTATTTTCTTTCATTTCTTCCATCTACAGTTTAAATACAATATTCTCAATATCTAATTTTTGACAAGTTCTTGCTGTGGAAAGAATATCATAATCAGCATAAGCTGAAAAAAGTCTTTCTTTATAAAGACTATGATACTGTATACTATTACTTTCTAACTTACATATGTAAAATTCACTGTTGCAAGACCCCACTGCTCCAGGCCAAGTATCCTAGAGGAGAAGGGCATATGCTTCCTTTTACCCAAACTCTTTATTTTTTTGTTATCTGTAACTTGAATCTTAAGCTCTCAGTACACAAGTTTTACATCTTGCAGTAAATCTATTTTCTCCTTTGGCTGTCACTTACATTCTGTCTGTAACTAGAATTAGTTGATTGTTTCTATTTATTATTTTTCTAATTAGTTTACTTCAGTTACTACTTCTTTAAACTAGACCATGATTAATTTTGGATTCTACTCTGGCAGTGGCTTTATAACTAGTCTTTATTTGAATCTCAAGATCAGGTCCATCTTGAGCACTGCAGTCTTTCTGACATTCTTAGTATATCTGTGTATAACATAACAGCTCTCATTATTCACCTATAATTCTGAGATTGTGTGTTTCTATTTCTTTGCTCTTGTTGTTTCCTCCATGAAGGCACTACTTTTTTCTATTTCCATCCATCAACTTATACTCACATCCTTCAAGACCCAGAGGCAAACATCATATATTTCATGGCAAACTCATTTTACTCTACAATTAAACTCCTACATTTTGCTTAAAAAATGTTTAAATCTAAGACCTGTTGAGATCAAGATGCTTGAGATAATGTTTAGAAAGAAAATGTAGCCACATATCTGGAATTTTTCACCTCAGGAATAAGTCTACATTGAAGACAAGATTTTGGAGGCAATTAGCGTACACATACTTGTTGGAAATTGTGTGAAGCAATAGATCCCTCAGGGAGACATTAGAGTGTTCAATAGTGTCAGAGTTTTCACATTGTTTATAATCAAAAATCCAGGTTCTTGAGTTGCCCGTGCAACATTTCTGGTCCCAATTTAATTTCCAAACTTTCTTACTATCCTTTTTTTTTAATTGAATGTCTTCATTGGTCAGTAGGTTTTTGTTTCTAGAATCTTCTATATTACTAAGAGTGTGCATTTTTTATGATACTCTTTTCTTCAGGAAGTTCATCCAACTCCTCTCTGTTTACATTAATTCTACTCAATTTTTAAGGAATAGTTTACATATTACTTGCTCTGTGAGGTCTTTCCTAACTTCACTATGATTTCTTCCAAAAGAAAATAGCAATATAATTATTATATCATAGAATCAATCATTTGGAGGCATATAATCACACAATTAACTAGATGAGGGACTAGTCCAAGCTCACACAGCTTGTACAGAATTTTTGACACCGGTGTATGTCAGAAACTACACCAGAGATAAGATCTCTTCCACTTCCATTTCATTTTTAGGTTTACTGAACTTGCCACTTTCCATTACTAATTAACCTTTTAAGTGCATAGCTTTGTTTTTTTTTCCCTCTATCTTAGCTTTCACATTTTAAACTCCTTTGTATTTAGCAAAGTACTAGGCAGAATAAGCACTTAGAATAAATTTTGCATAGTATATGTTCAATGAACTTTATTTTTTTTTGTCAGAGACCCCAAGGATCAATATTAAATTGTAGGTTATATTGTAGTTGCCCCCAAGTATCCCTTGCACCATCATTTCCTGATCTGTTAAACAGTAGAAAAATCTGGATCCTCCTACTTGTTTTCCTTGTAGGCTACTTATTTTTACTGTAGTAATTACAGTTTGGGAAGCTTTTGAAATCTTGGCCAAACCATCTTAGGAAGGTAAATTATTTTTAGCTAAAAAGTAGAAAATAGATTTCAAATCTCATCTCTGTGTCAGCATATGGTATTTTAAAGCTAATCTATTTGGTTTTATTTTTTGTCACTTTGTGAAACATCAAAGACAACTCAGTGAAAGTCCATTCTTTCCATATTTTTTTAAAAATTTATGGTTTGCTAAATAGAGAAAAATAATTTTTAACTCAGTTTATGTCAATGCCATGAGAATCCTATAGATTTATTACTTATATTAACAGTGATGATAATAGGACTTTATGAAGTACTTCATTATATATTACTTTAAATATATTGTATAAAATAGGTAAGGCAGGTATCATTAGCTCTATCTTACTGGTGAGAAAACAGGCTAAATGAAATTCAGTAACTTGTTCAGAAATTCACAAGCTAATAAGGAGAGCTGGATTAGAATTCAGTTCTCTTGTCTCCCTTCCCAATCATTCCTATTACTTCATGGCCTGTCCCCTGTTGGCGAAGCAAGTCCCAGTTTGGCTGTGAAATGGAGATTGCTTGTAATTGCTGCCAAGGAGGCATATTGAGTGGGAGGAACTGAATCTTTCGGTCGCATCAGGTTCTGCTGTGCATGTATGAATTTTGCCAGAATCAGCTTCTTTCATCAAGATGTTCATTTTCCAGAGATGAAATTTAATGGGATGAAATTTCATATAGTCCATGGTTAGTGGATAGGAAATAAAAAATGAATATTCTGTGCTGGATAACATCGACAAAAAAAATATCGAGAAAATTCTTATGGTCACAACAGGAAAACTTCAATTTGGCAGAACTCAATGCTCAAGAAATCTTGATTAATGGAAAAAATTGGGGAGAATAGGAATATTACAGGAAAATAAGTGAGCAGTGCTGTGTGTGTGTGTGTGTGTGTGTGTATAACTTGAATTCTAATCTTATCTTTAATTATTTGCCTCCTCACAAAAGTTTCCCACTGATCTTAGGTATCTCATATCTTGGTTGGTTAGATTGATTGAACATTACTGGAAGTATTTAGGCAGGAATAGGAAGTGCTTAATAATGACTTTCATGTTTTCTGTCTTGGGACCCTGGGAGGATGGTGGTGGCATTCATTAGCTTTTTTGTTTGTTTGTTTTAATTTAGTTGGTATGACAGGTGTTCACAGCACAATTTTACAGGAAATAAAGTAGGAATGGAAGCTATAAGAAACATTATAAATGAGTGAATAGCTCAATTCACACATAGGACTGGAAATGAGAAATTTGGGGATATCTTTCCTGATCTTTTCATTTTGCAAACTAAGGCATCTTCTGTCACAGAGTAGGAAAAACTGAGCTGGTATTGTGTCATATTACCTTTTCTAATTTCTCTGATAAAATCTCTTCTAGCTCTCTATTTGCCTTTTTTTCAGCTGTCCCAGAAGACTGTATAACTTTCCTAGCTTCTGCGTTTTAATCCTGAAAAGTTTAGTGACTGCTGTTCCTTCAAGGAACAAATATAGCAGGGCATCAAATGCTGAATTAGAGCTCACATCATAGGCTGCCAACAGCAGCAACTTAATACACAGATTCTTAGGTCCTGTGGTTTCCGTCTTTATCAAAAGTCATGTTTTGTAGGCCTTGACTTCATTATTCAATGACCAAAGGAAGAGTGGTCAGATGGATGAAAACTTTCCTTTCTCTTCTCTTCCATCAAGTCTTCCCAAGTAGGTCAATGAGGTGCTGAAAACATTGTCTCTGGCTTTTCTCCTTCCTTTCCTCCATTTTACTCTTCTGAAAATGTGCTTTCTCCAAACATGCTCTTCATATGTCACCCTCATCTATTTATGGCCTCATCTCTCTCACACTATGTGTAAGGCTTTTATCTGTGACAAAAATGTAACGCCAAGCCGGGGTGGCCTCTGTGGTCAATTGATGTTTACTCATCTAATACAAACTGATTTCATTGTTTGTCCAAGAAGAACATCACCAGAAAGGTAAAGCTATAACTAAAGCCTTTTCTCAGGGATTAAAAGTTGAAGAGACATTAATAACAGAAAATATATTGTTATCACAACCATCTTCTCTCCTTACTAGAACAATGATTAGGGCACCCTGGTTCTTCTTCTTTGTGATGTCTCAACTACTCCAAATATTGTCTAAAACCAAGAACTAATTGAACATGGAATTTTATATTTTGACAATTGCTCTTATGTGCTACTCTTGTCATTTGGGCATAATATATAACTGTAACATAGTGTATTAAACCATGCCCATATAATACATATGATAAGATGAAAGTGAGAACTTTAAACCAAATTCTTAAGTAACTAAGTGTTTAATCCACAAAACAGCCAAGAGCATTATTTAATTTTTATTATACTAAAGGTTATTCTTCCAGCTCGAAGGAACCCTCCTATTCTGTCCATTTTGCCTTGAATTTGGAGAACAGCACTAAGGAGTGAAGATCAAGGAGCAGAGAAATGGAACAGAGAGAGAGAGAGGTTCTGACGGGAGAGAGGCTGAGTTGGAGTCTTTGGAGGACAGTGCTTACCTCTGACTGTGCTATAAAACTTTATTTGGACTTCAATGTCACTTAACCCCTAAGAGTCTCAAGGGCTAAATGATAACCAAAATCTCTTCCAGCTATACTGACCATGGTTATTAAGACCACACAAACAAAGACTGTCACTGTCTCTGTGTTGTAAACAAATTAAAAATGTTTAAGAACTAGCAGCACCAGCTGTCCTATATGGTCAAAACGGTTTTCCCTGGTGAAGTTTAGGGTTGCTGGCTCCCAGGGCTTGGGCTGCAGTTCAAATGGGCTTTTTAGAAGTCAGCAGACTACATTTCTATATGGATATAACCTTAATCTCCATAAATTGTATTGCAAACATTAATAAATTCTTTAGTAGTACTTTTCAGAAAACAGATAAATAGAGGGTCTCAGAAAATAATTTCTCTTTCAAAAATAAATGATATAATGAAGATACTTTCTAAAATCACCAGCAAAGTATACCCAAATCTAGGGAAGCTACCTTATTTGCTTACATGGCTCCTGGACTATAAATGATGAACTCATTATATTTAAAGCTCTTTGAGGAAACTTAAGCATGAAACATTCTCCATAAAATCAAATTCTATTCTAGGTCATTCAACCTCAAAGTTTGTGGCTGAGGCTTCCTTTCCCATAATCACTGCTATCCAGAATAACACACCAGCTCCACGATACAAGGCACAGATTTTTGAAAAACAACTGGATAATAATTCTAATATTCATAAATGCTTCCTTATGACAACACCCTGCCACCAGAGGCACAGGCAACAGAGATAACCCAGCTGGTATGACTTACTTTCCAAAGCCATAACCCTAATGCATCCCAGTGGGGGAAATTCAAAGAGATTTATTATTAGTTCTGAGCTAATGCTGATCAACGAGCAAAATGCCACGAGGCTGTGGCCAAAGCCATATATGATGTCCAAGAAAAAATAAAAGGGAAGGATAAGGGGGAAAAATGCCTGCAATATGCAAGAGAAATACAGGGGAGATTAAAACCACTTTTGTTAGGAAACTATCCCTAATGACCAAGAGTGGTACTCCACCATCTGCTCTCTGCTCTGCGGTCTCACAGTGCAAATGCCTGTCATGTACAACAAGCAAAAGAAACGTTAGGAAAAGAGAACATTTCCAAGGTAATTTTCCTAATATCAAGTAAGTTGATCAACAATCTGCTGGCCTCTGTTTTACTACATATCCTCAAGTCTCAGATCTATAAGGGCAGACTCCAAAAGAGCAGCACCTTACTGCTGAGAGTGGAAAGGACAGAGAATTTTACCCTCAGGGAAGGTGGTGAGACAATACAAAGTGACAGAAAGAGATGCAGAGAAAAATGGACTTGGACACTTGGAAACCAAGTGGAAATATGTTTAATATATAGCATTCCCATCCACCTTGCTGTGAGTTGGAGTTTGCATCTTAATTACCAGCTGACATTCCCAAAATATCCTTGCACCCATGGGGGAAAAGTTGTGGAAGATTTTTAGCACTGGCAATGCAAATGACAAAAGCAAATATCTTGAGGAACAGGAAATGTGACTGTCATGTGCAAGTGCATGCAGCAGAGGTGGAATGGACAGGAGAAAAATTAGAACAAGAGAAGAAATGGTTTGTTCCCAAGTCCAAAGGACAGGACTGTAGGATGGCCAAGTCTGAGAAGACAGGTAGAACTAGGAAGATGCTAGAACCAGATTTAGACAAAAGGTCAGTTGCCAGTGGAAACCCAGGGCTAAAAGGCAAAGACTCCTAGGAAGCAAAAGTCAGAAAATGCAGCAGATCCCAGATCTGAGAATGCAGAGAGAGTACTCTAAAGACAGGCAAGGACATAGTTACTAACAAAGGCCTTGGTAGCTAGAGTGGGTCTATCCACTTTCACCTTTATTTCCCAGCTACCCTGTTGAGCGGCTACTTTAAACAACACAGGTCAAGACGTTGGTAGTGGATGTCAACTCAAAACAGCTGACTTGTTAGCAAACATGGGTACAGGAAACAGATGAGAAAAACTGAGTGTCCATCAGCAAAGGCAGTCATATAGTGCATTATTTTAAAACATGGAAGCCACTCGATAATGTCAGACTTTAATATACAAGAGACAAACTTGCCTAGTGTTTAAGCTTATGCACTAAAATGGACAGGATGTTGAATTTCCTTTCACTTGTGTCTCTTAGGAAGACTGTGACCTTGGGCAAGTCACTGAATCTGGATTTATAATCTATACTCTGTATCATAGAGATATTTTAAGAATTAGATGAAATACTCTGCATAAAATTCCTAGCACAATACCAATATTTCTTTGCTCAAATATCTTAACTATTGTGTGCATTGTGTGGCAGGTATTGCCCTAGGCACCAAAGATTTGGAAATGGACACACAAATTCCCCTTCCCTTACAGAGCTTACATTCTGAGGTGAACATGCATTTACACTAAATAAACATTAGCTATTATTACTATCATTTAATGTATTGCTTAAATTAGTATTATTGTTGTTATTGTTACTATTCAAATTACTTTTTTTCTACAGCTATGATGGAAACCAACATGCCCAATTCTATCCAAACAATTAAAGATGTGATTCAAATAGTAAATAAAATTACATGTTGACTTGGTAGAAAGGCAAAAAGGAGGAAGAGGAAAAGGAAGAAAGGAAGGAAGGGAAGGAGGGAGGAGGAAGAAAGAAGGAAGGAGGGAAGGAAGGAAGGAAAGAAGAAAAGAAGGAAAGAAGGAAGGAAAGAAGGTAGGAAGGAAGGGAGAGAGGGAAGGAGAGAGAGAGGAAGGAAGGGGAGAAAGAGAAAAAAAGAGAAGAGGGAGGTGAGAAAAAAATGTGAAAATGTTAAAAAACCTGGGTGAAGAATGGAATTTTGTAAACCTGAATTCGGGAGATACACCATCAGAAAGCTGGAGGTATAAGGCATGGGAAGCACTTGGTAGAGTGCTGGAACATGGAGATAGAGAGTATAATAATGGACCAGCCCCACATTATTTCTTAACTTTGGGTAGGCCAGTAAACTTCTAAGTTCTCTAATCCACCAAAACAAGTATAAGATTTCAATGAGTCTGTTAGGTATCAAATAAAATAATAGATATATAATGATCATCAACACAGAACTACAAGTAATATTCTGGGAAACTTTTGGGTCATAGAACATTTTAATAGCACAAGATGACTTGGAGAGCTCAGGGAAAACCACTTTATTCTGACCCTATTGTTGGGCCCACCTGTTCCATTGAATTGATTCCTTCTTGGACCCTGGCTGAAATTTCAGATAGGCCCAAATCTCTTCCTCTCAGATAATCATATATTATTCCATACATGAGAACAATATTTTTTAATACCATGATTACAAATATCATTTTGATGGTCCTGAGTTTTACCTGGGTATTTCAAACATTTTACTATTCATTTTAATTGGTCATCTTGCAAAATAAATGTTCTTTAACATATTCTGTCTTCTACATTTTTCTATTTTTGTGTGTTTATTATGGGTAAGCACATATTTTATCAACATCTTTGTGGTATCAGCTGGAAGGAAGTATGGCACATACTTTGCAAGCACAGACTGGGGAGTGGGGTGCAATCATTTGTACATTCAGAAGGAAGAGTTATATCCCCTCTTTAAGTTTCTGTTTCTTCTTCTGTAAAATGGGCATAATCATAGTAATCACTTCACAGGACTGTTTTAAAGAATAACTGAATCTGTTTAAAATACTTACCACACTTAATGACACTTACTACAGTGGAAAATCAGTGATATGACCATGCTATTAAAGCATTTTTTGTTTTAGTGCATTATATAACAGAGTTATTTTACTTCTTTTCTGAGATAAATACTATGTAATCCAACTGGGTCATTATTGGTATATCATTCAGTGTATTTTCTATTAAGTGTTTTTTTTTTTAATATTTGTTTTCTAAAATGAGATTGATACATTGTTTTTGTTTTGGGGAGAGCTTTGTCAAGTTTTAGGACTGGCCTTATTTGCTTTCGAGAATAAATTTAAACATTTCCATTATTTAATGTGTTGAATAGTTTATATACCATATGTACTACCTGCTCATTACAGTTTAACATAATTTGTCAGTAAAATCATTGGAACTTAGAAGTTTTGATTTGAATAGCACTTTAAAATTTAATTTCTTGCTCAGTCATTTGACTGAGAAATGAGTACAAATTAGCATATAATACACATATTTGTTTTTTTCATGAAAAGTTTATCTGTTATGCTTATTTCTAATTAATTGTATAAAATTTATAGTAGATTAAACTCGAGTTTAGTTGATTTTTTTAAAAAACTAACATTTTGAAAAATGTTACAGTTCTGAACTCTAATTTTTCTAATTTTTATTTTCTCTTAAAATATTTCAATTTTATTAACAATTTTTTGATTTATTAAAGAGAAACAACCAATAATAATTACATAAAATATTTTTTATTTTATTTTAATAATGCAAATTAAGAGCATTTCCTTCTAGAACTTTGGCTGTATTGTATAAATTCGGTTATATAGATTTATTTTTTAAATGTTTTACCTAATAATGTAGAATTATATTGCTTTCTTCATAACTTTTGTTGTGTATTTACTCCAGAGTTTTGAGGGATTTTCTTTGTTTGTGGTTTTAAATATGACCATCAATTTTTAATTTTAAGCATCATGATTATTACCTGATTTATACTCTTGAACAAATGGGTGCTTACAACTTTTCAGGGAGGCTAGGGTTTAGGGACCTGATGTTGGGTGTAGGAATTAAGCAGTATTTACCTGCAGGCTTTAGATACTGGGTCAAAAAAAGTTTCCAAACAAAGCAATGATGGCTGAACTTGGATCCAAAATCCAATTTGAGATAAGCAAAAATGACAATTTTTGCTTGTTTTTAATGAGAACATAGCAGTATTTTCTATATATTGTTATATACAATAAAATAATACAATGTTTAAAAGATATCTGCTATCAATGTTTAATTCTACCTCCCTAAAGAACTGGTACTTACCTTTAATTAGTGTGGCTACTGGAAGAGGTCTTGTACTTTTCCAATTCCTCTTAATGATTTTTTTTTTTTTTTTTTTTTTTTTTTTTTTTTTTGCGGTACGCGGGCCTCTTACTGTTGTGGCCTCTCCCGTTGCAGAGCACAGGCTCCGGATGCACAGGCTCAGCAGCCATGGCTCACGGGCCCAGCTGCTTCGCGGCATATGGGATCTTCCCGGACCGGGACACGAACCCGTATCCCCTGCATTGGCAGGCGGACTCTCAACCACTGAGTCACCAGCGAAGCCCAATGTGTTTGTGTTTTTTAAGGTTTTTTTCTTGTAATTGATTTATAATCTCATAGAATTGTGGTTGGAAATGATGCTTGCTATGACTTCAGTTTTATTAAATTTACCAAGGCTTGCTTTGTGGCACAAGATGTGATCAATTCTGGAGAATGTTTCATATGCACTTGAGAAGAATGTGTAGTCTGCTAATTTTGGATGGAATGCTCTATAAATATCAATTAAGTCCATCTGTTCTAATATACCATTTAAGGCCTGTGTTTCCTTATTGATTTTCTGTCTGGCTGATAAGGCTATTGATGAAAGTGGGGTGTTAAAGTCTCCTACTATTATTGTGGTACAGCTGATATCTCCTTTTATGACTGTTAATATTTTCCATATATACTGAGGTGATCTTAGTTAGGTGTGTATATATTTTCAATTGTTATATCTTCTTCTTAGATTGATCCCTTGATGATTAGGTAGTGCTCTTCTTTGTCTCTTGTCTATACTGTTTGATATGAGTATTGCTACTCCACAACAAGGTGGTAGGAGGGGTGAAATCATGATAAAATCAAATCCCATACCCAGTGGGTGGGTGACCCACAAAATGGGAAATAATTATACCACAGAAGTCCTCCCACAGGAGTGAAATTTCTGAGCCCCACATCAGGCTTCCCAGCCTGGGGGTCTGGCATAAGAAGGAGTGTTTTCCTATGGGCACAGAGAAGTCTAATTTGTTTCTAAAGTCACAATAAACTCTATTAGTTTATCATTCACCTTTCTTTCTCCTCTCCACTGATCTTCCCTAGTTCTCCTTTCTCTTTCCCTTTCTCTTTCACTACTCTCTTTATTAATTACACTAATTTTTTTTCTTTATAAACTTCCACAATGTAGGATTAGAGTAAATTAATAGGTTAATCTGATTGTAGTAGTATATTGTATTTCTACAGCATGGAAGAGAGCCTCCTAAAACACCTAGATAAATGAGAATGGATGGTGAGAGTAAAAAATGGGATTTTGAGGGTGCATTTTTATGCATTACTCTTTAAAAATTATCTTACCTGTTTCTGACAAAAATAATGTGAGTTATTTTATTCAATTTGGAATATAAAGGAAAGCATAAAGATAATGGAAAAATTACTTGTAATCTCACCACTTTGAAATAACCATTGCGAAAATATAAGCATATTCTCTATAGTGGTTTTTTTTTTTTTTTTTTACTCTTTGTGAGTTTAAAATGAAATTGAGGCCACTGGTGATATACTTATGAATAACCTTCTTTTTTACACTTAACACATTTTGCAACCTTTTTCTATTTATTTTTACATTTTGCAAACATAGTTTTAGTTCTCTCCTATGAATGTTAATTTAAAACTAATCCTCTCTTATCAAGCTTTCAGGTTCTTTCAATTTTTTACTATTATAAATAATTCTGTGATATAATTTTGTATATATTTTTGCTTGGCACTGATTGTTTTCTTATGTAAAATAATGGAATGCAGTCTTTTAACAGAACCTGTCTTTCAATAATTTTATTTTTCCTTTAAAATAGAATATATGTTAAGACATCAGGGTCTTAATGGACCTAAAATTAATAATTTCCCCAAATTAAGTAAGACATGTAAACTGTTACTATTTTTTTAAAACTTTTGTTTCACATTTAAAAATTCTAAAGGAGCACAAATAAACTGACATAAAAGCCAAGAAGTTTCTGATGTCTAACTTTACTTTTTAGATGAAAGTTAAATCACTAAGCCTGTGTCTGGAAAGATCCTGCCAATAATTCCATCCTGAATATTCTCTATATATGGTCTTTTCTCTGACCTGATTTATAGTCCTTATATTGTCCTGCTTGTAATTTGTCTCTGTTTTCCATTTCAAATAGTAAAAAAATCTCAGACTCATCTCTCTTCACAAACTTGCACTATTTTTACTCATGTGACCAACATTTTAATGAGTTTAATACAAATGGAGTATTTTATGCTCTAGACTTACAATGGTCTTCATAATTTAATGAGCAATGATAATAACAAGCATTTTTTTGATCATCTTTACTGTAGAGAGGATGCACTTGCTTCCTAATATAAGGCCATGAGAATGCCTTTGAAAGAATCTACAATTTACTTGATAGCTAGAAGCAAATATTTTTATGATCTGAAGCTTAACAAAATTTTCACATGAGAAAGTCATACTAGTACATAACATCAAACTGTCTTCAAAGGCATTTAGAAAAAATATAGGACTGTACTTTTCTAGCCATAGTTTTTATTGAGATAAAAATTCAATCCACATGTAACTTAAAATTGAGTAACTGGAAATCAAGGTCTTGGGACAGTGGGAAATTGAATACTTTCATTCAAATGAAAGAACAAAAAAATTAAAGTCTAATAAGCAAGCATATTCTATTTACAATTCCTCGTACTATAGTTGCAACAGATGTTTGAGGAAGAAAAGAGAAATAGAAAAGAAAAGAAAAAAGAAGAAAGAAAAGTCAGATCAATGGCAGAAAGGAAAAAAAGGGAAGGAATAAAGAAGAAGGAACAAAGAATGTGAGATTGGGTTGAACTGTTGTTTGCTGGTACATGAAGTAATGAGTAAATTGATAGTTTATCTCTCAGTATTACAACTCATGCCTTCTGCTTCTTCACTTTATTTATTTTTTCTTTTTATTTTGACATGTCATGTATCTGAGGTAAAGAATGGAAAGAAGTTGCACCTGGATACAAGGGGATTATTAAGATGTTTGTATTTTTTTAAAATATATCAGTTAATAATAATCTTTGTTCCTCACCACATGATTTATTTATGTCACATTTAGCATAAATTAATTGAATACTCTCTAGTAATAATGGTTATTATACTACAAATAATACTCCAAAAGTATCCAAATACTTGGATAGCAATAATGATCATTATACTCCAAAGAATCTGGAGTCCATCAAACAAAGGTATACAAAGGATGGTTTGGGAAAATTTCACTTCAGTGACATTGATGGTCAACTACTCAACAGAATTCACTGAGAGGCAGCATAAGTACTTTTCTGTTAGTCTTAAAATTACATATCAATGTGTGTCTCTTTGGTCCACTTCATTTCCAATATACCTCTGTGCTTAAGAATAGACTTAGGCTCTTGTGATTTTATTTATCTAAACAAAATAAATAAACATACTGAAAAAAAAAGGAGAAAAGGAGAAAACAAATTGATATTCTTTCCTCTTGATTTTTCACAAAAGGTTGTTTTTATAAAATAAAATGTTTAGTTTAAATATTTTCTGAATGATTGCTATATTTCATGCATGAGCTAAAAGGTAGAAGTATTAATTAATTATCTTTTGGCAAATTTGTGTAAGATCTTTCTGCAAAAATTTTGTTTGATCAAAATTTCTCCAAATAACTTGAATTTTTAAAAAATTGAAGTATAACCTAAAATGGAAAGAATCAAATTGAATTGAATTTTTAAAAGCAGAATGTAAGCACACATAATTAAGGTGTCTGTGTGTGTATATATGTGGGTGTGTATATATGTGTGTGTGTTTCAAGATACATGCTATCTCTGTGTATAAAATATCTTGATAGTTTTATTCTACCTCTTTTTACACTGTAATTGTGTGTTTGAGATAATAGAAACTGGAGTTTTTGCAAAGTTTTACAACTTACTATGAGCTGTCAAATCAACTCAGTGAAACACCACATTCAATTTACTACTTGTCATCACAAACTTTAGAAAAGTCATATGGGAGTTCAGGTACATTGTCAACCTCTGTCTTGACCTCACATATTTCAAGGTCCTATCAGTGTGATATGAACTTGACTATTTTTTTTCTAAGATGACAGACAGTTCCTGTAATATTTAAGTCCCCTTTCCTGACTGACCAAGCACATGCACATTCTCAAAGCTGATGTGAATAAAGAATAACTGGAATATTTGATTGATATAACTTATCTTACAAACTATGTAACATCTGTTGTTACCTTCCCTAGGAATATATTGGCCTTATGCAGACATGAAAGCAAAACAGATTTCATATTCAGAGGAGCACACTAATCAATATTCTTATAAAGGGGAGGACTCAGGATAGGTAAGAGATGATAAAAAAGAAATTAAATAACATATTTTCTATGATTTTCCCTTTCTCTATAGTGATATATATTAATGCATAATGATTATATGGATATAACAATAGGAAGAATCACTATGTTGCATTTATTATTCTCCAATAAGCTCCAGACACATATGGAAATCCTGTTAGTCAAAATGTTTGGCATAGGAGTTGGCTGCTTAATCAAAAAGGTGATTTTCATTAAATATAACAACATTTGTTTATTTACAAATCACGTCTCTTTTCTTTGACCTCATTGGTTGGTATCTATTGAGTCCTGTGATTTCTTTCTTATATAAACCATATCCATAATGAATTATCCAGGCATTTCAAAATTGGCTTTTAAAGGCTGAATAGCTATGTACTTCAACCGCATTTCAGGCATACTTGATGAAATATACAATGAATCATCATGTGATTGTGTATGTTATCATCATTCACCTAATAAATATATATATATATATCTGTACCTATATGTTAGTAAATGAAGATAATGTAATTTGAATGTATTGTCAATTTCTGAATATCTATTTTAAAATGTACTAAAATATACTAGTAAAGTTTCCCATGTGTTCAATATATTAATTGAATTATATATTTATATTTATTAATGCAACTGTAAAGCCTTCATAATAAATTTTGATTTTAAAAATTATCAATTTTATGTAAATAACTATTAAGAAACTTTGAATAATTAAATAAGTAAATAAATTAACATTTAATATGGATATTATGAGAGTGATTTGCCTAGATAATTTTAGAAAGAATCTGACATGTTTTGAGCCAAGAAGTGATCATAAAAATTAATAATATAAAACAGAAAAATTAAAATCTGATTTTATAACAATTCTGATGTTTATAAAATTATTTAGTAGACATAATCAAAACATTTAACAATATAAATATTAAAAATTATAAAAAATTAGAGTTACTTTAGTACACATAGGTCATGGATCTTAAAAAAAAGTCTTACTTAAGAATGTTTTACATACTGTAGAGATTGAATGAAAGCTAGAATTTCAATCTCAATTCCACAAAATATCAACAAATAAAAAAGCTAAAAAATAAATTATTTCCAATCCAGGTATCATATAAAAAATATAATGATAGTAATAAAGAAATAGGTAAAATAGATATTCACCAAAAAATCTTAATCCTTCAGTGACCTCAGCTGAAAATGAGCAGGCACTTATAAAGCTGTGACTGCTGAAAAATTTTTATTTCCTCTGACAAAAATTCAAACGTTTAAAATTTAACAATTATAATGTAATATGAAAATTGTGGTAATAATATAATTTTACGCAATTTTAGCTTTATTTTTATATCCTAGAATGATAATGATGTTTGACTTTAATAAAATTTTGATTTTAATACTCAAAATTCTATCATTTGGCTTTTAACCAAAATGTGTATTGACTGAACATTGAAAAATAGATATCTCAAACATATTATTATCTAAAGAGAATTAATACTTTCCAAAGAAAACCATTTAAGCTCTGCTTCCCAAGTATATTCTGAAATCTGTACAAGTCTGCTTATGTGCAGTACTATTACTCTAGCTAAAGTCATCACTACCTTTCCTCTGGGCACTTAGAGGAAAAATCCTAAGTGTGCTCTGCCTTCTTACAATCTCTTCCAAAATCATCAGTTATCTTCCAAATCAGTGATCTTCCAAAATCATATCACATAGCCCCCTCTTAAGTTTCTGTAATGGTTTCCCTATACATTTGAAAAACATAAATTCTTTACTTTGGTCTAAAAAACTTCTCGGAGCCATCTCTTGACTACTTCTTTGAGTATTTGAATATTTCTCTCCAACTCAATCTTCTAGCTCTTCTGCTATTCTACTCACGTGCAAACTAACAAAGCTCGTATCTGCCTTAGGAACTTGCTTTTTATTCTGCTTGGAACTTTTGATGCACAAATTCTTATAGCTTGGTTCTTCAGTAAGGTCTCAGCTCTGACATCATCTTTTCTGAAAGGCTCATCATATCAATCTAAGGGTTCTGAGCCTCAGAAAGTTACATCTGCTTTTGAGACACTGATATATGCTATAAACTCTTTCTCCCCAAAATGTACATATTTATAGCCACACAATATTTCATTCAATTTCAAGGTGTTCATGAAACCTATTAAGTACATATTCACAGGCCCTCAAAGTCCAAGTAACCCAGGTCAAGAATACTGGGACTCTCTATTCCTTATAACTAACACCATCAACTCTCCAGGAATTTTTATGACCTAAAATTAAAATTTTATCTCTCTATTTGTTGACCTATATAATATCTATTTTTCCTTTTAAGTATAAGTTTTATAAGAGGAGACAGGAGCCTTTTCTTGTCTTTCTGGTTTACTGAATCCCCAATATCTGAAATAGTGTCTAAATTTGAGTAAGCATTCAATAAATATCTGTTGGATGATTGAATGAATGATTGAATCCTTGTTGTTTATGTCAATTATGAGAGAGAAGGTATGCATGATAAAGAGGCCTGATCTATTTATATAGCAAGTGTGTTGATTTTGATATTTCCCAGGTTCAAGAAAATTTCTGTGCCTCTCTCCAGAAATTCCACTGGCATCTGCTTTTGGTACTTGAGAACTGAGTCACTACACATCAACTGTGTGTATCCAAAAACACCAGGATAGATTAAAAAATACTCCTAACATTATAACTGAGACTTGCCTATTTTGTCAAAGCAGATCGATTTGGAGAAAAAGGAGAGTAGTCACAGGAAAGGAAACCAAAGCCTGTGAGTTAGAAAGATCGGAAGATGCACCAAATGATTTTGAAGTGATTTGGAGTCATTTATTGTAATGGGTTAAAATATAGTATCTTGTATCCCAGAGATCTAAGTTTAATTTTCAACGCTGCCATTTACTAGTTATGTGACTTTGGGTAATTTTATTCAATCATCAAAATACACAAAGTTTTGTTGACTTTCTGATAAAAATGTTTGACACATTTCCCACTGTTTAGATCTACTGCAAAGATCAGACACCACTGTTACACTTTTTACTATTTCATATGCTTCTTTATTCATCTTGTTTTCATGATTCTATACTCATTCTTCTTCCCAATTCCCCTCCCTTCCTTCTTCCCAATTCCCCTCCCCTTTTTTTCCCAATTCTTTTCTCCACTGCTTTTGGCTTGATATGTGATTTGATATGTTAAATGTTTATCTAACTTTATTCATAAAATCTTATCTAAATGGCCTGCCTACTGAGTTCTAGATCTCTATTGAATATGTAGATGGTTGGAATTTTCCATAGCCCAGTAGGACTGGGTTGCCAGGCCCAAAATTGTTTGCCAAGTGTTTTTGGACCCCTAGTCTCACCATGAGTTGGGTACACAGAGATTACCACTGTAGGAAGGCCATGTTTGCATCCTGAACTCTTTGTAAACACCTTTCTTTTCATTATCATCATTATCCTTCCAGCTCACTGAAAAGTTGTTTTCTGGATAAGACTCATATTAATAATTTGGCTTTCTTTTTTTTATTAATAATCGTGATCTTCATCAACATCATTATTTTCTCTTTACTGATTTTTTTTTTTTTTTTTGGACAAGATATACCTCATTTCTATGAATAGCTCAACAGTACAGAACATTATACAAGGCAGGTACGGGCAAACGTTTATGTAAAGAGCCAGATGATAAATGCTTTTGGCTTTGTAGGCCATACAGTCTCAGTCACAGCTGCTCAACTCTGCTGTGGGAGAATTAAGCAGCCGTAGACAACAGGTAAATAAATAGTGTTATCTGTGTTACTATAAACTATATTTTTAAAATTGACAATAGGGCAGATTTGGTATGTGGACCATAGTTTGCTCACCTCTGACATAGAGTAACAAATAAAATTCTTCATCTCTATACCCTTTAAATATATTTTAAACTGCAGCTTGTCATTTGAGGAGATATAATATGTAACTGTAATTGCATAGCTAATTTACATGTTTATAAGGTCACTGATGGAAGTAAGAACACTTCTCTTCATACGAGCAACCCTGTTTAAAACCTTTTTATCAAAATATTTCGGATATCACACACATACTTAAAATCCAAATGTATGTACCTAAAATTTTAGAATTGATCTTTTAATTTCTAAAATTGCTTTAATTAGTTTGCCTAAATATAAGTGTAAACTCATTAACATTAAATAATTCTTTGTGTAGGAATTATAGTTCAAGGTTATGTATCTCCACAATATAATATATAGACAAAAATTGAAACATTCATTTGTTGATCCTTTGTTTCTTTCTGACATTAGGAAAGACACTGTGGATTTACCACATTTAAAATTAGCCTCAGTCTTGCACAAGTAGTTAGTTCTTTTTATCTTTTCTATTCCAAATTGCTTTGCTCCTTTTATTGAATAGATCCTACCCATAGTTGTCAATAAAGTAGTTTCCAAATTATGTGTTATACTGCCATTCACCACACTATCCCACCCCAGAGAAAATATCAGTGGTTTCCCGCTACCTGCAAAATAGAGTCCAATATTCTTGACAAAGCTACTGAAGTACTCTAGAATATATTATCTACTTACATCTCTAAGATTATTTTTTATTATTTTTTAATATCCCTTTGTACAGTTAAGTGAAATTATTAACCACTATGCTGTGTTCTAAATGCATTTTGCACATTCTCAATTTCAGGCGTTGGATCATATGATGGTTTCAGTCCTTTCTTCTTTTATCAAAATCTAGAATTCATGATCTTTATATGAGTATATATGTATTTTTTCTAGGGAGAAGACAATATTGTTTACTGTGTAAAAAATTTCAGAAACGATGATAACAGAATAGTTAAAAATCTTTCTAAGTTACTTTTGCCTTAATCTACCAAATTTGGTAGCTAGGCACAGTGCTCTATGACCTGTACCAAAGAGAACTAGACAGTCAGCATCTTAACTATAGCACTAATGCCTGGGTATGCCAATTTTCAAGATGAATATGGCTATAAAGTAAAATAAACAAATGAATAATAAATAAATACATGCTTGAAAAGAAATGAGTTTCAATTTGACTTAAACGAACAGCAAACTTGAAATTAGGAATGGCTTTGGGGTATGATTGAACTACAGGTAATCTTTCTTCTCCAATACACCATCTGTTTAATCCTGTTTGTTTGAATACTGTCTTGCTTCTTTGTATTAGGAAAGATTGGTGTTTTGTTTAATTTGCTTAGTATTTTTACTAGACTTGATATGTTCCAATGGGCAAATGCAATAATCTAACTCACTAATTTATCTCTCCTCCACTTGCCCCCCATTAGCTTACACATTAGAAAACCAATCACTACGGTAGCTATGCTTACCCTTTCTTCCTCTTTTCTTCTTTTTCATTTCTTTTCTTCTCCTCCCATTCCCCACTGTAGCCATATGTACACCAGTCTTCTTGGAAAATTGTGTAGAGGAGATAAATCAGAATGGCAAGTGAATGGGAAAGAAGACCACACAAGTGGAAGGGAAAATAATTAAAAGTGATACAGTGTATCCAATAAGCTGGAGTGCTAATATGAGAAGAAAAAGTCTCTTTGTCCCAGGTCATTCAGAAAGTAAAATTAGAACCAAAGAACCAAGAGGAAAATTTGGGCTTACATTATGACTTTTATAAGAGCAAAAGTTATCCAACAATGAATTGTGCTGCCTAGTGAGGACAGAGATTTGCTGTTATGTAAAACAGTAAAGCTGAGTATGCCAGGGATATAAGAGATTAATATCCTGGGCATTAATTCTGGTTGCTGTAGACTCTGCTGAGTTAATCAAATCCACTCTTCTGATTTAAACAGAGATACAAAACAAAGCTGCAGTGTAATAATTGTCTACAGCATTTTCCTGATTGTGGTAGCAACTGATTTGTCTGCTCTCTTACCCTCTCTTCCAGCTAGTAGTTCTGATACAAAATATATCCCTGGTAATCAGTGTGGGCACATGGTTAAACTGAAAGAATATAGATATCACATTACTGTGGCAAAAGTGATTGTTTTAGAGTAACCAGATTCCTTCTCTAGACAGGCAATGAATGAGGACAAAAAACTCTCCCTCTCCACTGTGGTTAAGTTAAATGCTTTGGTCTGTGAGTGCCCAGTAGTTGTTCTCCCTGGTCAAATGTAGGAAAACCATGTATAGCAGAAAAAAAAATGTGACTACACATAACAACTAAGCCAAAAGATTAAAAAAGAGTCACAAGGATACTGTTAAGTTCCTTGGATTCTGTCATGCATCTAATCATTGTCATTCCTGTGTTTCCCAATTACTCCATCTAATAATTGTCTCCCTAAAGAATCCAGTCTAACATAAGGCTCAAACTCAATCAAGCAACATATACTAAGTGTATCAGATTATTAGTACCTGACATTTGTAGTATATTTGATGTACAATGACCTCTTGGAAGTAATACTTGTGGATTTCAAGAAAATATCATGCTGTCAATGACCTTTCTATCTACCCTGTCTAGAACAGTTTTAGGGCCCTGACAAGAGCACAAGATTTCATTTGTGTGGATCAATCATCTGGATCTGATTAAAACTCTAAAGCTCTTCATCTCAGATATTTTTACAGATATTCCCTTCATGGGAAAAGGGAGTGAACTCAAACCCTAGAAGTCAGGGGCTTAGCCTGATGCTTCCCTTACTAATGCAATATTTCTTTAAATTCTTGTCTTTATTTTTCCTTAGTCATCAAATTTTGCATTAAAATCCATGATAGATAAATTTTTATTTTAACATAAACATACTTTTTCAAATTTTCAAACTATTTTCCAGAAATTCTTCAGTAGAAAATAATGCATTAGGAAGAAATACTATGTTTATAATACAGTGTTGTATCACTTTCTAAAAATAGGTGCAAACTTGCTTCAGAAAAGTTGATGGTCAAAACCTGTTGGCACAACAAAAAGCAAGCATTATTATCCAATGAGAATTCTGGAAGAAATGCATGTTAAGATTTATCTCAGATATCTAACTGTCCTGTACTTTACCAAATCTAGCTTATTTTATTGGTCCTAAATCCAAAATATGGTCACACATCTATTGCAAAATATAATACAAATTACCCTGTAAATAAAATACATTAAAAATAACCAGGCTTACTGATTAAGTAAAAGAAGTTGGTCAAGCATTTCTGATAATTTGTTCATAATATTTAAAGTGAATATGGTTTTGAGAATCCAGAAAACTGTAACTATTAGTCTTTGTAATAAGATTGATTGATATAATCATTACAAATAATGAATCAGAGCCTGAAGAAAACTTAATTATCTCAAACCTACAGATTCTAACTTTGCAAGTTTATTTTGGTATCTGCTTGACCTGCTTTGAGAAGCCAAATTGCCATGGGAATCAGAGAGAACAGCATGAGAAGTGGTTTTTACCAAGCAGTACCATGGGAGGAATCAGATTGAAATTTAAAATGTGATATAAATTATTCACCACAATGTTAACATTTTAAGCAGAGTCTTTTCACATCTCATATTCCATTGGGATCCACAATGATCCTCTGAGGTAGGTAAGACTAGTATCATTATCCCCACTCTACAGATGAGGATATTTATGCCCTTGAAATTTGAATGAGTTGCCTAAGGTCAGGCAATATTTAATCTAGAAATAGATCATGGAGTACTCTCTCTCTTTCTGGGCTTCATCTTTTCAATTTTGCTGCCTGCTATTCAGAAAAGAGATACTGTGCTTAGTAATACTCTGGCACTAAGAAGGAATAGTGTATTTTGATATCAGAGAATAGCCAAACTGGTATTAACCTAGATCTTGGCACATGTATTGATTTTTTCTGTTAAACACAGACACACACAGACACACAGACACACAGACACAGACACAGACACACACACACACACACACACACACACACTCATAAGGCATAAGTCATAGCTTATAATGGGTACATAAGTAAATGTATTTCTTAGTACATTTCTCAAACATAACAGAAAGCCCAGTTCTCAGTGCAACATCTTACAAAGAATCTTTCATTACCATATATTTCTTATTTTACCAAATCATTAGCAATACCTCTAGCTTTACCTTCAGCATATCCCGAATCTAAAAGTTCTGCTTACAACACCCTGACCCAAATTACCATCAGCTCTCACCTGGGTCACTGCAATCATATCTTAAGTTGTTTTCGTTCTTCTAATCTTCCCTTTCTATATTCTAGAAATAAATTCTATATTCTAACTTTGTCCCAAAGTTAAAACAATCTTCTAAATCCGTGAATTAAATAGCTTCACTCATTGAGTAGAAACTCAACAATTTTAGGAGTTTCCCAACACATTTAGAATAAAATGTACATCCCTTGCCGTGGAAGAGACTAGCAATGGGCCTCTGTTATCAACCACCCTCTTCCCCCCAACCCATTTTCTTCTAATAATATGGCTATCTGAAAATCTAGTGGGACAATGGCTACCTAGCTTCCTTTGTGGACTAGTGTGGGTGTCAATATGTATGACTTAGGAGTCACACAGTTAAATAACACATGTGTGCTTGTTTTTTCTTCTCATCAGCTAAAACCCAGACCTAGTGGATTAGGATATCACCCATTTGCAATTAACAAATGACAAAGAACTGGATAACTTATGAGCAAGGCCACCCAAGAGCCTTAAACTGCTCACCTCCAGAACATGATATGAAGGAGGAACAAGTGTCTGCTAAGTCTGAGCCTCTATATTCTGAAGCTTCCTAATTATAGCAGCTTGGCCTGTACTTGGTAATGTCCTTACCAGGATCTACAGGCAATGCATAGTCTAACTCCTACCCACAGCTCTGACTCCGGCTCTATCCTCTGTCATTCTGACCCTGAGCCACTCTATGCTCCCTGTGCTTTGAGAAGCCCATGTGGCCTTTCCACTTGTTCTCTTTTCCACCTGGAATGTTCTTCCCCCAAATCCTCACTTGTCTTTACTCCTTATTTTATTGAGACCTTTGCTCAAATATCCCCTTCATAATGTGGCTTTCCCTGACTATTCAATCTGAAACAGCCTCATCTTTCTACCACTGAGCATGATCTCTCAATCTATTTTATTTTTCTCAAAAAACATGTCACTACTTACATTATGTTATATATCTACATACTGTTTTCTCTGTTCAAGAAAAGAGCTTCATGTAAGCAAGGGTTTTGTCCTGTTTGTGCTTATATTGCCCAGAATGGTATTCAGCTCATAGAAGCTCCTCTCCCTTCACTTATTTTTTTGACTCTTAAGTTATTGAGCAGCCTGCTGTGGAGACAGAGATGAGCAGGAAGATAAAGAATCACATGGGGCTGAAACCTAGACTGGGGACTGCAGCTGTGTAGCTGTTTATGTAAACAGAGACTCTTCCCCAAGTTGAAAGGCTGTGTTAGGACCTCCATTTTTTTTTTAATTGCTTCTCACTGTATGAAGGAAATCCTACTCTTATCCCTGTATTACTGGTAAGTTAACTGAGATTTGGTGAGATTAATAACATCACTATAGTCACATATCTGAGAGACTAGATGTCTCTCAGAGCTTAGGCCCATTCTCTTAACTAAGATGTTTTTTTCTGCCAATGGGCATTTTCTTAAACAGAAAACAAATCATTTTATTGTTAAATTAACAAGCACACTGAAATATCCAGGGTTTGTGGCCTGGTGTAATGGCCCTCACACTCTTCAGCCTCATATTTGCTCCACTCCATACAAAGGCAACTGGGTCACTGAAACTCTGTGCTTTTGTGGGATGGGATAGTGTGAGGGTTTTGGAATCAACTGAAAAAGAATACTTTGCGTGAGTGCATACTGGGGATTGCTTACATGAACTATTCTTTATATGCAGGAGGATAGAAGGGCGTGGAGTCAGTTAGATCACTGCTGATTTCTCCTTGTACAGTAGAAGTGGGAGCCTGAAGGAGGTATGAGGGGGTTTCTGAAGTCTGACAGCAGTGGCATTGGTACTAAGCAGAGGGGATGTCTTTCCCAGTTACTCTGAGAGAAACTGAACTTCCCAGACATAAAGTACATTTAGCTTGGAGATCAATATTTGGATAAGAGCTTTTGGAGACAGAGGTACATAGTTGTACACCCTTCCTACCTATGGAACTATGAGCACTAGATTATATCCATGCCACTTGCTCCCATGACCCCTTGAATGCTACCTTCCCTAATGGCAACATAAAACATAGTTAATAAATGTCTTAGTAATTCTTAAGCTTTATTGAAGCAGCTCTCAGTATTTCAGTCAGAAAATCCATTTTGGTGACCAAAGCTGGATCCTTGCAAGCACCTCAAATCAGAATCATTAATCTTTTCTCCTCCATGTTTTATTTTCTGAGTGCATTACAGGTCCCCAATACCTTCCTCACATGTTCACCCCCACTCAGATGATTGAATTACTTGGTGTTAATCCGGGTCAGCATCAAGTCATCATGAACCTGAATAGAATTCTATAAATGAAAACTATAATTAGGGGTCCCTATAAACTAATTAAGGCATGAGCTGCTGAGCAAATCTGAGACTCACTGAGTCATAAACCATGGGTCAAGCATGGCATAACAGAAGAGGGCAAAAACAAATGAGTGCCTCAACACAGAAGGCACCCTGGATAGGAAAGTCAGACCAGTGTTATGGATTAATGTGTCCTCCCAAGATTCTTATGTTGAAGTTCTAACCCCCAGTGTGATTGTGTTTGGATATAGGGCTCCTACAGAGGTAATTAAGGTTAAGTGAGGTCACAGGGGTGGGGCCCTAATCCAATAGGACTCAAGTCCTTCTAAGAAGAGGAGGATACAAGATCTCACTTGTTTGCATGCATGCATAGGCCCAGAGGAAAAACCATGTGAGGACACAGTGAGAAGGCAGCCATCTACACGTCATGAAGAGAGGTCTCACCAGAAGCCAACCCTGTTGGCACCTTGATCTTGGACTTCTAGTCTCCAGAACTGAGAAGATATATTTTGGTTGTTTAAGTAACCCACTCAATGGTATCTTGTTATTGCAGCATGAGCAGACTAATATAATTAGTAACTAACATTTCAAGAGATATGTTCTGGACAGCTCTATGAATAAGGATCAATATTAATATACAATTTAGGGAAGTTGAGGCTAATATATCTAGGTAATGTATTTAAGGCCACTCAGAAAATGTCAGAGTTTGGAAATGAAAGCTCAAGACTTAAAATCCACATGCTCAGACAGTATGCACTTACATCACCCTTAGACTAGCACACACCTATGAAAAAATGCATCTTGGTCTTCAGAGATAAATAATACTCTTTAAAAGACTCATATCTGTGCAGCTGAAATATAAAATATATTTATAGATTTTTCTCTCTATACATTTCAATGTGAGTAATGCACTCACACACATTTACTGCAGAAGACTGTTAAGATTGTGCATCTCCCCTTCTATAGATTAGTGTATAAGAGGGTAAACAGCTCATACTTACTACCCTTCTCAATCTAAGAACCTACTTTTTGAAGTAATCAACAACAACAAAAAAATCAACAACCTTTTCCTTTAACAGTTGTCATCATAGCAAAACCATCAAAGTCAGGAAAAGTGAGTAACAGAGCATACAAGTATTGTCTTTCTCCCAAGCTAACTGCTATTTTATGTCCATGTGATGTATTAACAATCCACAATATAGTCCTACAATTTAATAATTTACAAACAGTTAATAGTATTTTTTTTTATTAAATCAGTGAAGCAAGAGGTTGAATCAAATTGTGAGATAAAATTTAAGGACAAACAAATTCCAAATGATGGTTAAATGCTTAATCAAGGTGTTTCAGTGATGATATAAATGTCAAAACAAGAGACTTATACACCCAAATCTTTAAAACATCAGGGTGTCTTATTATTTTTGATACTTTTCAAAAAAACATGTATTTTGTAATCAACAACTTCTATTACCTAACTTTATGGTTCATAAACTGTTATAGTTGTCAGAAGATCTACACATTTCTCTTTCTATTCAACTAATAAAAACAAATGAGAAAACTGAAGATATTTTTATTTTTATATGGGGTTATGATTGAAAGTTTTAAAAAAACTTTTACCTCCTCTCCCAAGTGCTTTTCTGGGACATGTGAGGTGGGTGTCCTCCTGGGACAGAATTAGACTTTAACATATACTGATTTATTTCAGATCAGAGCTTTCTGCCTGGAAATAAGTTAATCTTCTATCTCTTTAGATTCTTTTATAGATCTAATATGTCAAATAATTTCTTTACAAATATGATAGTATTTACATTGGTACCAACAGTTACTTTCTGAATGCTTCTGCCTCCTTTCAACTTTTATTGTCACTACAAACTTCTAGGGTAGATGGGGCAGACATTATTTTCTTCACTGTGTATAGAAGAAAACTAAGGTTCAGTGACTAGCTTAATATGTCTTAGCATGTGTCTTAGTGCTTTCTCCACCGTTGCATGCAAGTGTTCACAGACAGGCTCTTTATTTCTTTCACACAGACACTCTTTCATTTACTTTCTATGAAAAAAGAATACTATAATAATCAGAAAGGACATGGCAGTAATGAAAATTAATGAATTCTCAGTATTATCTCTCACAACACCAGGATTTCAGATATTCTTCAACCATCACAGTAGCTCATTTATTGAGCACCTAATGTGTGTTCTGAACAACGTACTGGTGAGAGTCCAACCTTTAAACACTTAAACACAACATTAAACACTTAGGTCCCATCCTCAATTGGCTTAGGTTGCTAGAGGAGAAACCTTTGAAACTGTGACTGCATAAAATAATTCATTTGACTCAATAATTTGCACATGAAGCCCTTTCATTACTACATAGTTATATCACATACATTAATATAAATTATCTAAAGATATAAAACAATGCAACATCTTTCATCAGGCAATGCAGATCTACCACATGTATGATGCAAACTATAATTGCCATGAAGTCTTAAGGTCATTATGGCTGTACATATAAGGAAAAAATATATTTTGATAATGAACTATTTGAGCTGGTCCTTATTTATTTGCTTTAGATTTTCCTGCCAACTCATCTTTCAACCTGTGAGCCATTCTGCCATTCCAACTCACTTACCATATACTTATGCTTGGCTCACTCAAGCAAATTCAGGGGGAAACAATCTCCACATCATGGAGACAAATGACTAGTTGAGTACTGTTTTCATGGTCAGTAAGTTACCTGGATAGTACTCTTGGGCTTCCAGTTAAATAACCGAAACTTATAAAATAAAGAATTGGAAAAAAAAAAAACTTACCTTTAAAAGATAATAATGTTACTTATATGACTGCAACTCATCCGTACTTTGGTATAGACAGTTCTACTATATTTATCATATTGACATATATTGTCTTCCTGGAGTCTGAGTTAAAATACAAAATCTTGTAATATCATTCACTCATGCGTGGTATATATTAGTTTATTATAATTGTGGTCCTTTTAGTTTGCATGAACCAAGTACTTGGAATGCTTATTTGCTGTAATTGCCTGGTTCCTGCATACATTAGGACCTGAGATAGTTAGACAACTTTTACAATTGCCAGTTTAAGGAATTCCTTAAAAAGTCCATATGACTTTTTCTCCAAGTTAAAATGGATAATTTAGGAATTTGTGACATTTTCCAAGCCACTCTGTTTTAAACCCTAATGTGTTCTGAATGTCTTATATCTCACTAGCTCAGATGACTCCCCTACCCTGACTACTTAATATGCATGCCTCAAAATAAGATTGTGATTCTCTTCCCTCTCCCTGGGCATTCTCTTTTCTTGGACTCACACATGGTTCAAGTGTTTCATTTTCAGTATCACACAAACCCTGAACCCTCATCAAAACTGTGACTACCCAACAGGTTTACTGGCATTTGCTTGTAATCATCTTTCAAATAAGCTGTCATCACAGTCTTAATCTGTCTTTGGCTGCCCTAATTATTCCCACCTTACCTGCAAGTCTTTCACTACTTGAAAAGTTTGTTAAGATTTTATATTTATTCATCATTCATTGTGAAAGTGTGCATAAAGAGATGTTACTCAGTTACACACATAGAGGAACTTATCTGAGCATCTCCTCATGGAAACCATAAAATTCTAAAAGTTCGATCATAGCCTACTGCTAAACATTCTACCTTTATCTCATTTAGAGGAAGAGTTAAAGATATGTAGCATCTACACTATTACAAAAGCAATTATGATGATAATCAATTATCCAAGTATTTTATTGATTTGATGTCCAAAGTTCAGATGTTTAGAAATATCTATGAGTGGCATGATGTAACCACATATTCCAGTCTGATGAAATGGATAATGTTACTCTCAGATAATCTATTTTGCTAATAATGCTTTATACACTTTTCCTGCAGTGCACAGTCCAAGAGACAAGCAGAAAATCAGAAACACATCAGTTCTGCAGTTGCTGCTAAGAGATTCTACTAGACATGAAATCATCCTACTACATTCATTTTGATCTATTGGCTATCTTCAAAGGCCTAGAAAACAAAAGAGGAGGTAAGTAAAACTTAACAATCAGCATCATGTCATAAAAAAATGCAAGTTCAATATACTGATTTGTCTTTATTTGTCTTCTGGCCCAGAATGACAGTTCCTGTTCCAAATACTCTATAGTTGTAATCTGTTCTTTTTTGAATTATATTTTCCATGAAATTTTGCAGAGACAATGCAGGAAAAGTTCATGATTATCTCCTTGGCAGCTACAGATATTATTCCCATTGTGTCTTTGTTGAATAAAAAATTTAAAGCACAGAATTAGCTCTGGAAGATTGACTGGATTCTAAATGAACTTTCTGATAGTGATGTAAAACTAGAGGGAACAGAGAACCAGTAATGAAGGGAAATACAAGGCTAAGTATTGGGAAGTAATTAGTGAACTCATCACTGACAACCTTCTGATGACCTGAATTGCTTCCAGAAAGATAAGAGTATATTGTTTAAAAAAACAATGAAATCTTTTATGCACATTCATAGAATTATTTCACATTCATAGGTAAATCGTGAGGCCCAAATTCTCTGAACATACTAACATGTATCAACAGGGAAGTATTATAATTGGCACTGGCATATTTGGGTGTGTAAAAGGCACCAATAGTAAATGTATGAGCTACAGACCTATGGATCTCATAAAGTCCCTAGAGATTGTGGTCAAACTTTGTAATTTAGCTAAGGTCCATTAACAGCAGCATATGCATAGATTCTACTAGATTTCTCAAGAGGTATTAAGTTGTTTGTACTGACATCAGGAATAAAAGAATAAAGCAAAACCTGTTATCAGTTTTTTGCCCCTTTCAGGTTAATAGTCCTTATTTATGGGTCAGTAGAATGTATGTGTATATGTTTTATAAATGAAAAACAGAACATTGGAAGCAGAAAAACATTCATAGTCTGGGTTCTATGCACATGATTATAATACATTAAAATTGAAACCTCCTACCCTTTCCTTTTTGACTAATATAGAAAATCTAACTCTGCATTGTGGTAATCACTTTCCTTTATAATCCAGTATTAACTCATCATTCTGGTTCCAATTAAGCCTTTTTCTTCAACAAATGAATACACTTCAGTCCTCTAAACTCCCATCTCTTCCATTCATTTATGCTATGTTTATGTTTGTATATTATTATCCATTCTCTTTTCATAACTGTATACTTACCATTTTCCAAGGTCCATGTCAAGGACTATTGCTCAGAGCTCCCACTGTCCACAAACACCACATTCTTCACTAATGTTATAACGTAATCATTTGCTATTCCATGGTCAATATTAGATATTTGCACTGGTTGCATCTTTTATATTTTAGTATTTGTTATTTCAATCCCTACTTTTTTCACCTTGAGTGCATGTGTGTATGCATGCAGGTGTGCAATTGTGTATACATTATATATAGCTTAAGTACCTGTTTAGATTGTAAATGCTTGGGAGTACAAATAGTATCTGAAACCTTATTTTCTGGTCTGTATAACTGCTAATCGAGTATCTTATTCAAAAATAACTGTTCAATAAACACTTGGATGTATTTTCCTATATTCACAAGTTGCTACACTTACAAATGTATAGCTGTAGAAGCAGTGATAAATGCCATAGTATATTTATAAGCATATTTTATAAAAGTTAAAAAAATACTTTAATGTAAACCAAATGATCATTTCTGAATGATTATTATGGACACGGAGTTTAGCAAATACTATATGAAAGTACAAGATAATCATAAAAAGACAAGAAAAATTTCCAGGGATATTTTGCATCAATCATCTTATCTAATTTCCCAATTATAGAAAAAAAATTAAGATCAGGAAGGAAGCTCAGTGGCCTTCTAAATCAGAAGAAATAACTCCTGAAATGTTAAACCACCTGCTCTCTGCCCTACAGTTTTCTGGAAGCACCAGCACTGGTGCTAGAATCATGCATGGTCTCTCATTAAATTCAACATCCTACCCCTGAATGGAGTGGAGTTTCTGACCCATCAGTACTATAGACTCTTGACTTGCACTGGACTCAGTAACTGCAGCTATCACTTGCCCTTGCTTCCTGTGTATGAAGCCTTAAGTTCTAATTTTTAAATCATTGTGCAGGCTGCAAAATTAGCTAACAAACCCTCTCTTAATCTCATTGCTAGTGTCACACAGTTTTCTACTGCCTAATGTGACTTTTCTTGAATTCCTTATCTCTCTTTTGGTTTGGCTCTGCTTTAATTCAAATTGCTTAAGCTTACAGCCTATGCCTTTTTGCATTTCACAGCATCTAAGAGAATGTTTGGTATCGTAGCTTCTTACTAAATATATTTCTTCACTGGTGACAATTGCATAGCTAACTGTTCTATTGCCCAAACTTTTGGAATCATATCCACCTCTAATTCCAGCTGAAGCAACAGTGATCCTCTCATCTATGGCAGAGAACTCCATGAGACATTGAAAAGGAGCTCCAGGTGTGCAAATGATCCCTAGTGGAGATTGGGTAACCAATAACTGTCATTAAAGACTTGTGGCAAGAGCTCTCCCTCAGGAGCTGGGTTACTGACATATCCACCGTATTAGGAGGTTGTGCAGGCCTTGCAGCAAACATTGTATGATGGAAATATATCCAGAGGGCACAAGTTAGTTACACATACAGTTAGTTCAGACACTTTGCTGCAACTTATGACTTCTTGTTCTCTCTCAACTCACATTTATGAACTCTTGAAAGTTTTCCCACTTGATGAAGAAGAAGAAACCCAGGCCTGGTTCAGAAGTGGGTTGGTTTGCTATGTTGGTACAACTTTCACCACAGTCACACAAGGAATCAGCCATAAGAACATAAACGTGAGGGAAATTCTTCCAGTGGGCAGAAATTCAAACATTAAAACTGGTTGGGAACTCTATATGGAGGGAGATATGACTGAGGGGAGGATATATAGAAACAGTGGCTTAGGGTTTAGCCCATTAATCAGGGACATGGGAAATGTTAGATTTGAAAATCCAAGACAAGATCTTTGTAAGAGGCATGTGGATACACTTGTGAGACTGAGCATATTGTATGCCAATCTTTTTCTCTTACTTCAGTTCCCACTAGAAAGCACCCACGGGGGAGACTTTTAATCACCAGGTGAACATAATGGCTTGTCTACTGGCTATTGGTTAGAACTGTCCTCAGCCTCTGCAAGTATTTGCACAATGAACTCTCAGATGGAATAGCAGTGGTTTTAAAGATGGAGATTCTAAATGAGCCCACATCTAGACTCTATATGAGCAAGTTGATTTGGCTACCATTGCTGCCGAATGTTGTGCTGTCATCAGTGGAAGCAGACTGAGGCCTCAATGTGGTACCTTCCCTTGAGAAGAACAGCAAACCACCTGGCAAGTTGATTACATCAGACTCCTTCCACCCTTTAGGTGACAGAAATTCATTCCTATCATAAGTTTTCTCTCCTCAGGGTATGAATTTGCTTTCCCTGTTGGCAGTGCCTATGCTGGCACTACTGTTGAAGGCTTATACAACAACTGGTTTACTGACAGTGGACACCACATGATTTTTTTTTCTGAACAAGGGGCCCATTTTACAGTGAATGTAGTGTGATCAGTTCACCTTGCAAGGTCATTGTAAAGACTGGAGTTAATTAAATGTGTTATCTAACCTTTAGTGACAACTCCTTAACATTTTGAGTTCTCACAATAAGTATAATGACAGAAATTATTTTTATTGGGCTCTGCTCTGGGGAATATTTTAAAAATATAAAAGACATATAAATGAAGTTAGTATACGTAACTAGCTTAAGGTCATGTAGCCAGTAATTGTAAAAGCTAGATATGAATACAATATCTGATCTCAGAGCTTAATCTCCCTGTAGTATGATACATCACTCCATCACAATATTATATCACTGAGACAGATGACACATCACAGCCAGCTGTTCAACAATTGCCCAATTGTTAATATGCATTTACTTGGAGAACATTTTAACATTAGAGGGTATTAATAATTAGTCATCTTACATAACACAATAAAAGTTATTGCCTATTGAGAGTGGAACTGATAATTCTTTTAATCAAAATTCACTATAAAATCTCAGTTCATTGCTTGATAGTTTTAATATCAATGCCATAGGTAAACTCATGTCTACCCAAAAGTTTCAATTACATAAATTAAGGGGTTATCGTAATTTCAATAAAAGAATGATACATTAAAGTGAATCTGGAAGAAGGATGTTGATGTTAACTCCCAAGGCCAGACTCTCAATCTACTCTGCAATCTAGAATTTGACCATATACCTAAGAAGTTAGGATTGATTTCTGAGTGCCCAGAAACATAAGAATACAGATTTATGTCTTTGTAAAGTATGGAAGATCTCATCTCAAGTAGGCAATTAAATGTGAAATTAGGCAATATATTAGAATCTGTAAAGAGATGTGATGAACACTGAGAAGCCAATGAAAACACCAGAAAGATAAAGAATGCTGAGACCATTTAGAATAGGGACAAATTGTTCCCTAAAATATCCCTGTTCTAAAGTGAAATATAATGATTTTATTGTTTTTTGTTTGTTTGTTTTTTACATCTTTATTGGAGTATAATTGCTTTACAATGATGTGTTACTTCCTGTTTTATAACAAAGTGAATCAGTTATACATATACATATGCTCCCATATCTCTCCCCTCTTGTGTCTCCCTCTCTCCCGCCCTCCTTATCCCACTCCTCCAGGCGGTCACAAAGCACCGAGCTGATCTCCCTGTGCTTTGAGGATGCTTCCCACCAGCTATCTACCTTACGTTTGGTAGTGTATATATGTCCATGCCTCTCTCTCGCTTTGTCACAGCTTATCCTTCCCCCTCCCCATATCCTCAAGTCCATTCTCTAGTAGGTCTGTGTCTTTATTCCTGTCTTACCCCTAGGTTCTTCTTTACATTTTTTTCTTAAATTCCATATATATGTGTTAACATACGGTATTTGTCTTTCTTTTTCTGACTTACTTCACTCTGTATGATAGACTCTAGGTCTATCCACCTCATTACAAATAGTTCAATTTCGTTTCTTTTTATGGCTGAGTAATATTCCATTGTATATATGTGCCACATTTTCTTTATCGATTCATTTGGTGATGGACACTTAGGTCATTTCCATCTCCGGACCATTGTAAATAGAGCTGCAATGAACATTATTGTATATGACTCTTTGAATTATGGATTACTCAGAGTATATGCCCAGTAGTGGGATTGCTAGGTCATATAGTAGTTCTATTTGTAGTTTTTTAAGGAACCTCCATACTGTTCTCTATAGTGGCTGTACCAATTCACATTCTCACCAGCAGTGCAAGAGTGTTCCCTTTTCTCCACACCCTCTCCAGCATTTATAGTTTCTAGATTTTTTGATGACGGCCATTCTGACTGGTGTGAGATGATATCTCATTGTAATTTTGATTTGCATTTCTCCAATGATTAATGATGTTGAGCATTCTTTCATGTGTTTGTTGGCAGTCTGTATATCTTCTTTGGAGAAATGTCTATTTAGATCTTCTGCCCATTTTTGGATTGGGTTGTTTGTTTTTTTGTTATTGAGCTGCATGAGCTGCTTGTAAATTTTGGAGATTAATCCTATGTCAGTTGCTTCATTTGAAAATATTTTCTCCCATTCTGAGGGTTGTCTTTTGGTCTTGTTTATGGTTTCCTTTGCTGTGCAAAAGTTTTGAAGTTTCATTAGATCCCATTTGTTTATTTTTGATTTTATTTCCATTTCTCTAGGAGGTAGGTCAAAAATGTTCTTGCTGTGATTTATGTCATAGAGTGTTCTGCCTATGTTTTCCTCTAAGAGTTTGATAGTTTCTGGCCTTACATTTAGGTCTTTAAACCATTTTGAGCTTATATTTGTGTATGGTGTTAGAGAGTGATCTAATCTCATACATTTACATGTACCTGTCCAGTTTTCCCAGCACCACTTATTGAAGAGGCTATCCTTTCTCCACGGTACATTCCTGCCTCCTTTATCAAAGATAAGGTGACCATATGTGCATAGGTTTATCTCTGGGCTTTCTATCCTGTTCCATTGATCTATCTTTCTGTTTTTGTGCCAGTACCATACTGTCTTAACACTGTAGCTTTGTAGTATAGTCTGAAGTCCTATTGGCCTGTAGTTTTCTTTCTTTGTGACATCCTTGTCTGGTTTTGGTATCAGGGTGATGGTGGCCTCATAGAATGAGTTTGGGAGTGTTCCTCCCTCTGCTATATTTTGAAAGAGTTTGAGAAGGATAGATGTTAGCTCTTCTCTAAATGTTTGATAGAAGTTGCCTGAAATGCCATCTGGTCCTGGGCTTTTGTTTGTTGGAAGATTTTTAATCACAGTTTCAATTCCAGTGCTTGTGATTGGTCTGTTCACATTTTCTATTTCTCTCTGATTTAGTCTTGGCCGGTTGTGCATTTCTAAGGATTTTTCCACTTCTTCCAGGTTGTCAATTTTATTGTCATAGAGTTGCTTGTAGTACTCTCTCATGATCTTTTGTATTTCTGCATTGTCATTTGTTACTTCTCTTTTTCATTTCTTCTTCTATTGATTTGAGTCTTCTCCCTTTTTTTCTTGATGAGTCTAGCTAATGGTTTATCAATTTTGTTTACCTTTTCAAAGAACCAGTTTTTACTTTTATTGATCTTTGCTATCATTTCCTACATTTCTTTTTCATTTATTTCTGATCTGATCTTTATGATTTCTTTCCTTCTGCTTACTTTGGGTTTTTTGTTCTTCTTTCTCTAATTGCTTTAGGTGTAAGGTTAGGTTGATTATTCGAGATGTTTCCTGTTTCTTAATGTAGGATTGTATTGATATAAACTTCCCTCTTAGTACTGCTTTTGCTGCATCCCATAGGTCGTCATGTCTCCATTGTCATTTGTTTCTAGGTATTTTTTTTTAAATTTCCTCTTTGATTTCTTCAGTGATCACTTCGGTATTAAGTAGTGTATTGTTTAGCCTCCATGTCTTTGTATTTTCTATAGATCTTTTCCTGTAATTGTTATCTAGTCTCATAGCATTGTGGTCGGAAAAGATACTTGATACAATTTCAATATTCTTAAATTTACCAAGGCTTGATTTTTGACCCAAGATATGATCTATCCTGGAGAATGTTCCATGAACACTTGAGAAAAATTATTCTGTTGGTTTTGGATGGAATGTCCTATAAATATCAGTTAAGTCCATGTTGTTTAATGTATCATTTAAAGCTTGTGTTTCCTTATTTATTTTAATTTTGGATGATCTGTCCATTGGTGAAAGTGGGGTTTTAAAGTCCACTACTATGAATGTGTTACTGTCGATTTCCCCTTTTATGGCTGTTAGTATTTGCCTTATGTATTGAGGTACTCCTATGTTGGGTGCATAAGTATTTACAATTGGTATATCTTCTTCTTGGATCAATCCCTTGATCATTATGTAGTGTCCTTCTTTGGCTCTTGTAATAGTCTTTATTTTAAAGTCTATTTATCTGATATGAGAATTGCTACTTCAGCTTTCTTTAGGTTTCCATTTGCATGGAATATCTTTTTCCGTCCCCTCACTTTCAGTCTGTATGTGTCTCTAGGTCTGAAGTTGGTCCCTTGTAGACAGCATATATATGTGTCTTGCTTTTGTATACATTCAGCCAGTCTGTGTGTTTTGGTGGGAGCATTTAATCTATTTACATTAAAGGTAATTATCAATATGTATGTTCCTATTCCCATTTTCTTAATTGTTTTGTTTTTTTTTTATTATAGATCTTTTCCTTCTCTTGGCTTTCTTGCCCAGAGAAAATCCTTTAGCATTTGTTGCGAAGCTAGTTTGGTGGTGCTGAGCTCTCTCAGCTTTTGCTTGTCTGTAAAGGTTTTAATTTCTCCATCAAATCTTCATGAGATCCTTGCTGGGTAGAGTAATCTTGCTTGTAGGCTTTTCTCCTTCATCACTTTAAATGTGTCCATCCAGTCCCTTCTGGCTTGCATAGTTTCTGCTGAAAGATCAGCTGTTAACCTTATGGGGATTCCCTTGTGTGTTATTTGTTGTTTTTCCCTTGTTGCTTTTAATATGTTTTCTTTGTATTTATTTTTTGACAGTTTGATTAACATTTGTCAGCATATTTCTCCATGGATTTATCCTCTATAGGAATCTATGTGCTTCCTGGACTTGATTAACTATTTCTTTTCCCATATTAGGAAAGGCTTCAACTATAAACTCTTCAAATATTTTCTCAGTCCCTTTTTCTCTTACTCTACTGGAACCCCTATAATTTGAGTGTGGGTGCATTTATGTTGTTCCAGAAGTCTCAGAGACTGTCCTCATTTCTTTTCTTTTTTTTTTTTTTTTTTTTTTGTGCAGTACATGGGCCTCTCACTGTTGTGACCTCTCCCATTGTGGAGCATAGGCTCTGGATGCGCAGGCTCAGCAGCCATGGCTCACGGGCCTAGCCGCTCCACGGCATGTGGGATCTTCCTGGACCGGGGCACAAACCCGTGTCCCCTGCATTGGCAGATGGACTCTAAACCACTGCACCACCAGGGAAGCCCCATCTTTTCATTCTTTTTTCTTTATTCTGCTCTGCAGTAGTTATTTCCACTATTTTATCTTCCATGTCACTTATCCATTCTTCTGCCTCAGTTATTCTGCTATTGATCCCTTCTAGAGTATTTTTAATTTCATTTATTGTGTTGTTCATCGTTGTTTGTTTCATCTTTAGTTCTTCTAGGTCCTTGTTAAATATATCTTGTATTTTCTCTATTCTACTTCCAAGATTAAGGATCACCTTTACTCTCATTCTGAATTCTTTTTCAGGTAGACTGCCTATTTCCTCTTCATTTGTTAGGTCTGGTGGGTTTTTATCTTGCTCCTTCATCTGCTGTGTGTTTTTCTGTCTTCTCATTTTGCTTATTTTATTGGGTTTGGGGTTTCCTTTTTACAGACTGCAGATTTGTAGATCCCATTGTTTTTGGTGTCTGTCCCCAGTGGTTAAGGTTGGTTCAATGGGTTGTGTAGGCTTCCTGCTGGAGGGGACTAGTGCTTGTGTTCTGGTAAATGAGGCTGGATCTTGTCTTTCTGGTGGGCAGGTCCATGTCTGGTGGTGTGTTTTAGGGTGTCTGTGGACTTATTATGATTTTAGGCAGCCTCTCTGCTAATTGGTGGGGTAGTGTCCCTGCCTTGCTAGTTGTTTGGCATAGGGTGTCCAGCACTGTAGTTTGCTGGTCTTGAGTGAAGCTGGGTGTTGGTGTTGAGATGGAGATCTCTGGGAGTTTTTCACCACTTGATATTACATGGAGCTGGGAGGTCTCTTGTGGACCAGTGTCCTGAAGTTGGCTCTCCCACCTCAGAGGCACAGCACTGACTGCTGGCTGCAACATCAAGAACCTTTCATCCACATGTCTCAGAATAAAAGGGAGAAAAATTATAAAGAAATAAAGAAATAGGATAAAAGAAAATAAAATTAAAAAGCTAAAATAAAATAAACTTATTAAAATAAAAATATACTTATTAAGAAAAAAACTTTTTTAAAGTAATAAAAACAAACAAACAACAAACAAACAAAAAATGGACAGATAGAACCCTAGGACAAATGGTGGAAGCAAAGCTGTACAGACAAAATCTCACACAGAAGCATACACATACACACACACACAAAGAGGGAAAGAGGACAAAATCATAAATCTTGCTCTCAAAGTCCACCTCCTCAATTTGGGATGTTTCCTTGTCTATTCAAGTATTCCACAGATGCAGCGTACATCAAGTTGATTGTGGAGCTTTAATCCACTGCTTCTGAGGCTGCTGGGAGAGATTTCCCTTTCTCTTCTTTGTTTTCACAGCTCAGGGGCTCAGCTTTGGATTTGGCCCCACCTCTGCATGTAGGTCACCGGAGGGCATCTGTTCTTTGCTCAGACAGGACGGGGTTAAAGGAGCAGCTGCTTCATGGCCTGTGTCTCACTCAGGCCTGGGAGAGGGAGGGGCATGGAGTGCAGGGCGAGCCTGCAGTGGCAGAGGCCAGTGTGACATTGCACCAGCCTGAGGAGCACTGTGAATTCTCCTGGGGAAGTTGTCCCTGGATCCCTGGACCCTGGCAGTGGCGGGCTGCACAGGCTTCCCGGAAGGGAGGTGTGGAGAGTGACCTGTGCTCACACACAGGCTTCTTGGTGGCAGCAGCAGCAGTCTTGGCATCTCATGCCCGTCTCTGTGGTCCACACTGTTAGCCGTGTCTCACGCCAGTCTCTGGAGCTCCTTTAAGCAGTGCTCTTAATCCCCTCTCCTCGTGCACCAGGAAACAAAGAGGGAAGAAAATGTCTCTTGCCTCTTCAACAGGTCCAGATTTTTCCCAGACTCCCTCCTGGCTAGCCGTGGTGCACTAACCCCTTCAGGCTGTGTTCACACCACCAGTCCCCTCCCTGCTCTCCGACTGAAGCCCAAGCCTCAGGTCCCAGAACCACCCACCCTGGAGGGTGAGCAGACAAGCTTCGTGGGCTGGGGAGTGCCAGTTGACACTGATCCTCTGTGCGGGAATCTCTCTGCTTTGCCCTCTGCACACCTCTTGCTGCCCTCTCCTCTGTGGCTCCAAAGCTTCTCCCTTCCGCCACCTACAGTCTCTACCCACGAAGGGGCTTCCTAGTGTGTGGAAACCTTTCCTCCTTCACAGCTCCCTCCCACTGGTGCAGGTCCCATCCCTATTCTTTTGTCTCTGTTTATTCTTTTTTCTTTTGCCCTACCCAGGTACATGGGGAGTTTCTTGCCTTTTGGGAGGTATGAGGTATTCTGCCAGCATTCAGTAGGTGTTCTGTAGGAGTTGTTCCACGTGTAGATGTATTTCTGATGTATCTGTGGGAAGGAAGATGATCTCCATGTCTTACTCTTCCATCATCTTCCCCCTCCCTCCTAAAGTTCAATATAATGTTTATACTAATTATTATGACACGTACAAGATAGCTCCCCTAGCTCCCACCAACAGTATGCTTAGAAATGTGTGCAATATATGGCTGCTTTATTGTAATTCCTATGTATAATTTTTAAGAATTAAATAATGCATTTCAGTTTTCTTAAAATAAAATTTTGGAATGTTCTCTCCTCACACTGGGAATATAAAGTTTCACAACATTTTTGAAAAGACTAAAGAGACAATAGAATAAAACCCTCAACAAATGTCACTGCCCAGTTTTAACTGTGTATCCTCATGTGGTTTAAGAATTTCCTTTTATTTCCCCCTGTTTCAGAGGAGGCTGACTAAGACCATTAGACACAGTGGTTAAGGTAAAAGGTATGTGAAGAAGTACAATAAATTCATGTGTGGTAAATGTCAATATTAAATATAGGTCATACAGGATGGAGCACTTTTTCTCAGAAACCTGAGTTCAAAGCTAACAGTAACAATGAAAATACAATAGTGCTATAATGCCTTAAGACTGGAGTTGCTCCCAATTAACTAGTTTTCGAGACCCCTTCTGTTGTCTAACCTTTCTTTTATATTTCAAGACACTGATCAATAGAGGCCACCTCCCTTAACTATATAAGTCGGCAAAGGTGAAAAAAGAGTCACTAAATTAAAATTTATTTTGCAACATAAACGAGCCAGTGCTATATGCAAACAGTATAATTAATTGGGATTAATTTCATGTGCATATTTTGTCATTGCAGGTGTTGATGGAGTAATACATCAAAGGGACTTCACCTCTGTAAAAATCAATGCTACATAACCTTGATTACTGTTCTTGTGGATGTCACATATAATACTAATCAGTATTGGTTTGTAGCAAACATCTTAGAGAACAAATATAATTTGGTTTTTTATTGACATTTTCCAAGATGAGACACAATATGCCTTCCTGGGACAAGGAATTCTCTAACAGAATACAAGCTCCTAGGGGAAGCAATGGAGGCAGTGTTGGTACAGGTGGAAATGGTGGAGGAGGAAATTACAAAAGTGTGAAAAAAATTCTTCACATTGATATGGAAACTACTAATTCTGTTTTGGGAATATAGACTTCCTAGCACACTTATAGAAAAAACAGAGAGCTTTAATTCTATAGAAGAATACCATTTTGTAGTACCGAAAGGAAAAAATAACTAACTTCATGGTAACAGACTTCATATAATCCTTATCCCTACTTCCCCTATGTATCAGGCCTTCTGTTGTATCAATTATAACTAAAGTGAAGGACATGGAAGGCAAATTTTCAACTGGTTTTATCTTGAGTTGACTTGTAATAATTTACTGTGTACTAAAAATTATAACGGCAATACCATTTTTCAGATATGTACGTTTGAAAATTTCTTCCTTAGGTAGTTGTCATTTCAACTTTTGTGTCATTATCAACATTAAGAAAATTATCAGTACTGTACCTATAATGCTAGTCAATCAAATGGCATGTATTAAAAACTTATTGGGAGTTCAGGAAGCTTTCACAAGACTCTTAGGTAACCTCATCCACCAGAGGACAGACAGCAGAAGCAAGAAAAACTACAATCCTGTAGCCTGTGGAACAAAAAAAACACATTCACAGAAAGATAGACAAAATGAAAAGACAGAGAGGACTATGACCAGATGAAGGAACAAGATAAAACCCCAGAAAAACAATTAGAGTGAAGTGAAGATAGGCAACTTTACAGAAAGAGAATTCAGAATAATGATAGTGAAGATGATCCAGGACATCAGAAAAAGAATGTAGGTAAAGATCAAGAAGATGCAAGAAATGTTTAACAAAGACCTGGAAGAATTAAAAACAAACAAACAGAGATAAATGACACAATAACTGAAATGAAAAATACACTAGAAGAAATCAATAGCAGGATAACTGAGGCAGAAGAACAGATAAGTGACCTGGAAGACAGAATGGTGGAAATCAACACCATGGAACAGAATAAAGAAAGAAGAATGAAAAGAAAGGAAGACAGCCAAACGGACCTCTGGGACAACATTAAACACACAAATATTCACATTACAGTGGTTCCAGAAGGAGAAGAGAGAGAGAAAGGACACAAGAAAATATTAGAAGAGATTATAGCTGAAAACTTCCCTAATATGGGAAAGGAAATAACCACCCAAGTCCAGAAAGCACAGAGAGTCCCAGACAGGATAAACCCAAGAAGAAACATGCTGAGACACATAGTAATCAAATTGACAAATAATAAAGAAAAAGAAAAGTTATTAAAAACAACAGGGGAAAAAAGACAACACAAAAGGGAACTCCTATAAGGTTAACAGCTGATTCCCAGCAGAAACACTATAAGCCAGAAGGGAATAGCATGATATATTTAAAGTGATGAAAAGGAAGAACACTATAACCAAGATTACACTACCTGGCAAGGATCTCATTCAGACTTGATGAACAAATTAAAAGCTTTACAGACAAGAAAAAGCTGAGACAATTCAGTACAAAAAACCCAACTCTACAACAAATGCTAAAGGAACTTCTCTAAATGGGAAACACAAGAGAAGAAAAGAACCTACAAAAACAAACCAAAAACAATTAAGAAAATGGTAATAGAAACATACATATCAATAATTACCTTAAATATAAATGGATTAAATGCTCCAGCTAAAAGACACAGGCTAGATGAATTGATACAATAACAAGACCCATATATATGCTGTTTACAAGAGACACAATTCAGACCTAGGGACACATACAGACTGAAGTGAGAGGATAGAAAAAGATATTCCACACAAGTGGAAATCAAAAGAAACGTGGAGTAACAATATTACATCAGATAAAATAGACTTTAAAATAAATACAATTACAAGAGACAAAGAAGGATGCTACATAATGATCAAGAGATCAATCCAAGAAGAAGATATAACAATTATAAATATTTATGCACCCAACATAGGAGCACCTAAATACATAAGTCAAATGCTAACAGCTATAAAAGAGGAAATCACCAGTAACACAATAATAGTGGGGGACTTTAACAACTCACTTACAACAATGCAGTGATCATCCAGACAGAAAATTAATAAGAAAACAAAAGCTTTAAATGACACAATAGTCCAGAGAGATTTAATCGATATTTATAAGACATTCCATCTGAAAACAGCAGGTTACATTTTCTTTGCAACTGCACATGGAACATTCTCCAGGATAGATCACATCTTGGGTCACAAATCAAGCCTCGGTAAATTTAAGAAAACAAATCATATCAAGCATCTTTTCTGACCACAATGCCAGGAAATTAGAAGTCAACTACAGGGAAACAAAAGTAAAAAAAAACAAACACATGAAGGATAAACAATTCATTACTAAATAACCCAGAAATCACTAAAGAAATCAAAGAGGAAATCAAAAAATACCTAGAAACAAATGACAATGAAAACACAATGAACCAAATCCTATGGGACACAGCAAAAGCAGTTCTAAGAGGGAATTTTATAGCAATACAAGCATACCTCAAGAAATAAGAAACATCTCAAATAAACAATCTAAACTTACACCTAATTAGAGAAAGAAGAACAAACAAAATGCAAAGTTAGTATAAGAAAGAAATCATAAAGATCAGAGCAGAATTAAATGAAATATATACAAAGAAAACAGTAGCAAAAATCAATGAAACTAAAAGCTGGTTCTTTGAGAAGACAAACAAAATTGATAAACCTTTAGCCAGACTCATAAAGAAAAAGAGGGAGAGGACTCAAATCAATAAAATTAGAAATGAAAAGGAGAAGTTACAATGGACACCACAGAAATACAAAGCATGATAAGAGACTAATACAAGCAACTCTATACCAATAAAATGGACAACCTGGAAGAAATAGACAAATTCTTATGAAGGTATAATCTTCCAAGACTGAACCAGAAAGAAATACAAAATATGAACAGACCAATCACAAGAAATTAAATTGAAACTGTGAATAAAAATATTCCAACAAATAAAAGCTTGGGCCAGATGGTTTCACAGGTGAATTCTATCAAACATTTAGAGAAGAGCTAAAACACATCCTTCTCAAACTCTCTCAAAAAATTTCAGAGAAAGGAGTGGTCCCAAACTCATTCTATGAGGTCACCATCACCCTGATACCAAAATCAGACAAAGATACTACAAAAAAAGATAATTACAGACCAATAACACTGAAGAGCATAGATGCAAAAATCCTCAATGAAATACTAGCAAACAGAATCCAACAGCACATTAAAAGGATCATACACCATGAACAAGTGGGATTTACACCAAGGATTCTGCAATATATGCAAATCAATCAATATGATACACTATATTAACAAATTAAACAATAAAACCCATATGATCATCTCAATAGATGCAGGAAAAGCTTTGGCAAAATTCAACACCCATTTATGATAAAAACTCTCCAGAAAGTGGGCATAGAGGGAACCTACCTCAACATAATAAAGGCCATATATGACAAACCCACAGCAAACATCATTCTCAATGGTGAAAAACTGAAACCATTTCCTCTAAGATCAGGAACAAGACAAGATGTCCACTCTCACCAGTATTATTCAACGTAGTTTTGGAAGTCCTAGCCATGACATTCAGAGAAGAAAAAAAAAATAAAACAAATACAAATTGGAAAAGAAGAAGTAAAACTCACTGTTTGCAGATGACATGACACTATACATAGAGAATCCTAAAAATTCCACCGGAAAACTACCAGAGCTAATCAATGAATTTGGTAAAGTTGCAGGATACAAAATTAATGCACAGAAATCTCTTGCATTCCTATACACTAAAGATGAAAAAGAACTTAAGGAAACACTCCCCCTTACCATTGCAAAAAAAAGAATAAAATACCTAGGAATGAACCAACCTAGAGAGACAAAAGACCTGTATGCAGAAAACCATAAGACACTTATGAAAGAAACTAAAGATGGTACCAACAGATAGAGAGATATACCATGTTCTTGGATTGGAAGAATCAATATTGTGAAAATGACTATACTACCCAAAGCAATCTATAGATTCAATGCAATCCTTATCAAATTACCAATGGCATTTTTTTATGGAACTAGAACAAAAAATCTTAAAATTTGTATGGAGACACAAAAGACCCTGAATAGCCAAAGCAGTCTTGAGAGAAAAAACAGAGCTGGGTGAATCAGGCTCCCTGAATTCAAACTATACTACAAAGCTACGGTAATCAAGACAATATGGTACTGGCACAGAAACAGAAACATAGATCAATAGAGTAAGATGGAAAGCCCAGAGATAAACCCACGCACATATGGTCAACTAATCTATGACTAAAGAGACAAGGATATACAATGGAGAAAATACAGTCTCTTCAATAAGTGGTGCTGGGAAAACTGGACAGCTACACATAAAACAATGAAATTAGAACACCCCCTAACACCATACACAAAAATAAACTCAAAATGGATTAGAGACCTAAATGTAAAATCGGACACTATCAAATTCTTAGAGGAAAACATAGGAAGATCAATCTTTGACATAAATCACAGCAAGATCATTTTTGATCCACGTCCTGGAGTAATGGAAATAAAAACAAAAATAAACAAATTGGACCTAATGAAACTTAAAGGCTTTTGCATAGCAAAGGTAACCATAAACAAGACAAAAATACAACCCTCAAAATGTGAGAAAATATTTGCAAATAAATCAATAGAAAAAGGATTAAACTTCAAAATATATAAGCAGCTCATGTAGCTCAATATTGAAGAAACAAACAACCTAATCCAAAATTGGACAGAAGACCTAAATAGACATTTTTCCAAAGAAGACATACATATGGCCAAGAAGCACATGAAAAGCAGTTCAACATCACTAATTATTAGAGGAATGCAAATCAAAATTACAATGAGGTGTCAACTCACACCAGTTAGAATGGGTATCATCATAAAATCTACAAACAACAAATGCTGGAGAGGGTGTGGAGGAAAGGGAACCCTCTTGCACCCTTGGTGTGAATGTAAATTGATACAGCCACTATGAAGAACAGTATGGAGGTTCCTTAAAAAACTACAAATAGAATTACCATATGACCCAGCAATCCCAGTACTGCACATATACCCAGAGAAAACTATAATTCAAAAAGACACATGCACCCCAATGTTCATTTCAGCACTATTTACAGTAGTCAGGTCATGGAAGTAACATAAATGTCCATCGACAGATGAATGGATAAAGAAGATGTGGTCCGTATATACAATGGAATATTACACAACCATAAAAAGGAATGAAATTTGGTCATTTGTAGAGACGTGGATGGATCTAGAGACTGCCATAGAGAGTGAAGTAAGTCAGAAAGAGGAAAACAAATATCGTATATTAACGCATATATGTGGAACCTAGGAAAATGGTACAGATGAACCAGTTTGTAGGACAGAAATTGAGATACACATGTAGAGAACAAACTTATGGACACTAAAGGGGGAAAGTGACAGGGGGTGGGGGTGTTGGTGTGATGAATTGAGAGATTGGGATTGACATGTATACACTGATGTGTATTAAATGGATGACTAATAAGAACCTCCTTATAAAAAATAAATTAAATTAAATTTAAAAACACACAAAAAAACACATTACTCCTAGGTATACTCCCCAAATGTGTGTACATACATACCAGTAGTCATATACACAATGCTCATAATAGTATTGTTTTGAAATAGCTCCAAACAACTCAATTGTCTACATTAAAAGAGTGGATGCATAGATTGTGGTACAGTCTTACAATTGAATAGTACAAAATAAAACTGAACAAGTTATAGTGACATAAATCAACATGGATTGCTCTCATAAACCAAGCAAAACTAACTTAAAGAGTTTAGAGATTTGTACTAAAGTCATAGAACTCCAAAAGAAAACAAGAAAAAAATTACCACAGAGTTAAAAATTATGTTTAACTTTACTTTGAAAGGAAGGGGAAGTGGGGTTATTGGGAAGTCACTAAGAACCTTCTGGAGTGTTGACAACTTTGCATTTCTAAACCAACGTAAATGGGTGTTTGCTTCATAATAATTTATTAATTGGTACCTTTATGTGTTATGTCAGTACATGCTATATTTCATAATAAAAACAAAATAGTTTTTGAAATGCCTTACTCTTATAGCCTCGCATGAAAAATTATGTACATCTTGGTATGAATGACTGTGAGGGAAACATTCAAATACTTCTTGAAAGATTTATACATTCATCAACCTGGTGACACTTTTATCCCTGACTAATATATACACTTGGAACAAGTTTACTTAATTAGACTTTTGACTTCCTGCTTCCATGCTGTAATATGTCAGAGACATCAATTATTTGTCTCTTCAAAAGTCTCGTTAACAAGGTTGGAAATGAATTTAACTGTTGTGTATATAGAAATCTGAGATTCAGAAATTATTTGGATTTCTGCAGCTCTAACACTTAGATGCTCTTCAACCCGCATTTGCAAATGTGCTTCCTTTGAGATCTGATTGGGTTATAACTTATCATTCAAGCTGGCCCTTAGAAAAATATTAATTCAGCAGAGAGCCATTGAAAACATATATGTTATCAATAAATTACTTCTCTTTTGCATCCTCTTGACTCCCTCTAGTCCTGAAGTATTTCTTATAGGCTTGAGGCTACCAAGACAAAGAAGATGTTATATTCTCACAATTTAGGGTGAAAGACCAAAGGCCACAGTTTCCCACAGAAATTTGGTAATTAAAAGAAGACAAGATAGGTCAGTTGTCAATGCAAAGATGGCTTTTTTCTAGAAGAATTTCTGGCACTTTGATCATCACTGGTCATATTTGAGTGAGCTTCTATTTGACCTACGCTAAAAACAAGTCCTCATAAATTTAGAATTAAAAGAGACTATGAATTATCTAGACCAGTTGCAATCTTTATATATGGCAAAACAAAGACAGAGAACAATCAATAAACCAAACATCATGGAACTAGAAAGGCAGCATTAGAACACAGTTATTTTCATTTTAAGTGTTCCTGTTTTTTTCTGAAATGGTAGATTTATAGTAGGAATAGAAATACTGTCATTTTGTATGGAAATCTGAGAAGAGAAATGAGAGAAGCAGGATAGTTGAGGTAGTAATCTCTGTTTCTACCTTTTGTGTACTAAGATGTACACTTTTTCCATGAAGCTTTTCCCTGGATTCTTAAGTCACTGTAGATCTCTCTCTTCTTGCAGTCCTATGGCAATTTTTTTAACCTTCAGAAAATCCTTAGAATAGTTGATATTATTTTTTATTGTATTGTTGTGCATGTATGCCTCCTCCACTTTTCCTTGATTGCATATTTAAGTCTTTCTAATCATCTAAGTTTAAACTTCATTATGCATCTCATATTTTATTTTTTTCCCGTCATCTGTTCTCTTTGACTAATCACAATGTTTTAATCACTTTTTAAAACATAAGGAGTATAGAAATGTCTTTACAAATATATATACTAGTCCAACTTATGCTTCAACTGAAAAAAAATCCTAGAGACAAACATTCTGATGATGGAATAACACAAATCATTTCCATGCATATCCACTTATTCTAATCTTTCTCTCTTAAATCCCCAACATTACCACCTATCCAGGACCACACAGATCCCCTCTGAAGGTTGTGCCCAAAAAGGAACAGCATCTGGTAACTGTATTCCATTAGACATTTTAATATTTTCAAAAATGAAATGCATTAAACACCAAGAGAAACACAAAATCTGACTTCTGTGACTCCAGAAAGAGAAGAAGTGTTTTATTAGATCTAAAAGTACTAAATACAAGTGTCCCAGGCTCAAATGAGGTGAAAGAATTGTACTGTTATTTTTGCTTAGCTTCCTAGCTCTCATTAAAGCAGGTGATATTTGTTTATTAATAATTGGGCTCAACAAGTGTCAGATATTAATATCTAGCTTTATAATAATTTATAAAGATATTTTATACTCTTCACAGCAACCTTTATTTTAAAGATGAAGGGGTATTGTGAAATGCGTTAAATATAACTTTCTGTAAGTCATACATCTGCTAAGTGGCAGAGACAGAATTCCATTCCAGGTGGGATTGGCAGCAACATTCATGTAATTTTTTTATATACCAGGCTTTCTCTCTACCTTTTATTCCTGATCTTACATAGTAGACTACTTGTCAGTCCTATTTTGTATAAATACAAGTCCTAAAATCCCTTATTCTCCTTTAATTTTCCCAGAAACCCCAGACCTCTCATTTAATCTAAGGCTCTTATCTAAGAAACCATTTTAGTTCCCAAATGATTTCCCCATAGTAATTGGCAACACTTAAGCCCAGTGAACAATCTAACACTTAAACATGTAGTGTAGATGCACCAGTCAACTTTGGGGCTTTCCCTGAAAACTTGTCATGACAGTTCCTTTCCCCAAACTGCAAAATGTATAACCATGAAATAGTAAAGAAACAGTGAATTTATATCCAGTAGATAACAGAGAGGACATATTTGATGTATACATGTTTTGGTGGTATGGCTGATGCAGAGATTTGGGTGGTGTGGTTGCCTCCCAGATATGCATTCGAGACAACACCTGCCCACTCCTTGCCACACCTATTCTGAGTTCAGTATAGTGAGTTGGCTATATAGAGCAAAGACAGATAGAGCATATTTTTAAGCAAGTTGGCTCTTGATTATTTTTCTCTACTGGGCATAAAACTTCAATAACTCTCCTACCTTAATTGTGTCCTGCCAGAATGAAGAAAAAACAATTTCCATATAAGCCAGCAATTCTACTACTGGGTATACATCTGGAAAAAAATGAAAACACTAATTCAAAAAGATGTGTACACCCAAATGTTCACAGCAGCACTATTTGCAATAGTAAAGACATGGAAACAATTCAAGTGATGATCAACAAATGATTGGTTTAAGAAAATGTGATATATATATTTGTGTGTGTGTGTGTGTGTGTGTATATATATATATATATATATATATATATATATATATATATATAAAATGGAATATTACTCAGACATAAAAAAGAATGAAATAATGCCCTTTGCAGCAACATGGATGGACCTAGAGAATATCATACTAAGTGAAGTAAGTCAGATAGAGAAAGACAAATATTACGTGATATCAATTATATGTGGAACCAAAAAGTAATACAAATGAATCTATATACAAGATAGAAACAGACTCATAGACATAGAAACAAGCCTATTGTTACCAAAGTGGAATGAGAAGGAGGAAGGGGATAAATTAGTAGTGTGAGGTTAACAGTTACAAACTGCTATACATAAAATAGATAAGCAAGTGTATATGTAACTGAATCACTTTGCTGTACACCTAAAACCAACACAATATTGTAAATCAACTATACTTTAGTAAAAAAAAAAAAAATTCTTGATATACGGTGAGTCCCCTACACATGAATGAGTTCCATTCTGAGAGTGCATTTGTAAGTCCTATTTTTTCATAAGTCCAACAAAGTTAGCTTAGGTACCCAACAAACACAATTGGCTATATAGTACTGTACTTTAATTGGTTCATAATACTTTTCACACAAATAATACATAAAAGACAAACACAAAAAATAAAGAAAACATTTTTAACCTTACAGTACAGTACCTTGAAAAATACAGTAATACAGTACAACAGCTTACATACAGGGGCTGGCATCGAGTGAACAGGCAAGAAAATTTACTGACTGGAAGAGGGAGAGGAGGTGGGAGGTGGTAGAGCTGAAGGATCATCAGCAATAGGAGACGGAGGGCAAGCTTCACTTTCACTCACTCCTGATGTTGATGGCACAGGCTCTGGTTCCTTGCTGGATTCAATTCTATCTACACCTTTGAAAAAATGATCCAGTGATGTCTGGGTAATAGCTCTTTTCTTCTTGTCATAGATGACATGGTAGTGCTGGATTGCATTCTGAATGGCTGCTGCAACCTTCGTGTACCATTCTACATTCAAGTCCTGTGCCTCAAAAACTAACAGCGCCTCCTCAAATAAAGAAAATCCCCTACATCTCCCTCCCACCCTTCCTATCCCAATAAAGATGTTAAAAAAAAAAAGAAAAAGAAAATCCCCTTGCCATTTCCTGCATTGTGACTCTCTTCAGTTCTTCAGTTACTTCTTCCTCTTGTCTCTTCTTCCTTTCTCTGGGCCTCCAATTCCATCAGGTATTCATTAGTAAGCTCCTCATGTTGCACAGCAAGGAGTTCAATAAAGTTGTCCTCTCACAAATCTAGCTTGAAATAAAGATATTATACTATTGTATTCTCTACAGCACTGTACAGTAAAGTGCACATAAGCACAACTACTTGTAGAGGATGCACACACATGACAATGTACAGCAGACACGTGAACTAACTTATGTGATTGGACATGAAAATGTACATTCGCATCTTTGAAAGTTTGCAACTTGAAGGTTCGTATGTAGCAGAATTACTGTACTGATATACCAATGACTTTTTGTACTGTGGACAACATTATTATTTTGGGAGTATTTGCACTAACAGACTAAGCACTTTTGTTAAATTGCACGTTTACAAATATCTGCCTCCCTTCACTCTTGAACCAAGCCCCAGATCAGCATTGACTCAACAGAGAGGGTTAAAGGCATTTATTAGAATAATCATTGTATTTGCTTGAGAAAAATCTAACTGGATGTGGATTTTTAAGTGAAACTTTATGATAACCCTGTCAGTTACTTTCCGTACTTTGAAATGATACTCTTCTCTTAAAGGTTTGTGATTACAATGTCTTCTTGGTAGATTATCTTATCATCAAGTTATACCTCTTTATTTCTTATAATATTTGCTGCTTTAAACATGATTTTGTATGTTCTCAAGTCCTTACATTAATTATTATTCACCTGCTTTTTTTGGTTACTATTTATCTGGTTATATTTAAGTTAAATATGGATAAATATATCAGTCATTTCATCCTCCTCCGATGGAGACAAGACCTTAGATTTCTACACTCTCTACCTGAACCCTTTCTCTTCCTTGTGACTAATGCCTCAACATCGAGTCTTCCCCAGTGTATAGGTCTAAACAAATTACAATAACTCCTTTCTCTCCTCCAGGTTTAGGGGTGGGCATGTGCTCTAATCTTTGTCAATGAATCATGAGGGAAGGTCAGGCTCCTGGAAAGAAATTTCCTCTTTTTTTTTAACAAGCAGGCACAGAATAGAGACTTTTATGTCTCTGAGGCTGGTTATTCCTCCATATCATTTATGGAACTGCTACAATTAATTTATGGCTCTGAATTTAACTTGCAGTCAAATTCAGGTTGCACCTGAGGTCAATGCAATATGTTGGGCCCTTGTTAATAACTGTTAGCCATGATTTACTAATCTGGAGCCTACCTTACCTCCTGATTTCTATTAAATAGTCATTTTTAAAAACAATTTAAGCCATTTCAGTTTTCTGTTTCTTAAAGCTAAATGTATCCAAAATATATAAGTATATAAATATTTTTGTTTCTTTCTCTCTCTAGCTCTCTCTCTCTCAACAGGGCAATATCAGTTAGATTTCCCAAAAAGATTTTACCAGTATTTGGACCAACAAGAAAATACAAATGCAAAAATTCTAAAATCCAACCTTTATTAGATCTCCAGGGAAAGTCGGCATATGGTAAACCCTTTGTGTCTTTGCCTGAGAATGTTTTTATTTTCTTTCACTCCTAAATGGCAGGAGTGAAACTCCTATACAATTCTAGATTGGCAATGGTTTTCTCTCAGTTTCTTGAATATATTGTTCTATTTTCTTGCATTTATTGTTGCTTTTGAGAAAGTCTAAGGTCAGTACAATTGTTAGCCCTAGTAGTTATTTTTTCTTACTAAATCTTCTTTGGTTACTTTTTTTTGTTTGTTTTTTGTGGTACGTGGGCCTCTCACTGTTGTGGCCTCTCCTGTTGCGGAGCACAGGCTCCGGAACCGCAGGCTCAGCGGCCATGGCTCACGGTACTAGCTGCTCCGTGGCCTGTGGGATCTTCCCGGACCGGGGCACGAACCCGTGTCCCCTGAATCGGCAGGCAGACTCTCAACCACTGCGCCACCAGGAAAGCCCTTCTTTGGTTACTTTTGATATATTCTCTTTGCTTTTGATGTTTCTAATTTCACCATTATGTGTTTAGGTGTTGATTTATTTTTATTTACACTTCTTACGACACTAAGATTCTCTTTCAAGTTGAAGACTTTTAACTTCCTTCAGTTCTGAAAAATTCCCTGTCATTATCCTTTTACTACTTCATTTTCTTCTTTTTGCCCTTTAATATTGATTAAAGTTAAGTTGGCCCTTTTTATTCTATTCTCTATATCTCTTAGTTTCTTCGTCATATATTCATTCTCTTTCTTTTTCTGAGATATATCATGAATAACTTCCTCAAATTTATCTTCTAATGCACTATGCCCTGCTTCATGTGTATATAATTGCCTTAATACATCTATCAATTAAAAAAATGTTTTATGCTCATAAATGGCAATTTTTCATATATGACATTCATTTATTTTCATAATATGCTCTACTTAGTGTTGTTCTTCAAGTGTCCATTTTGCCTTTTTTTTAGAGTACTTACTGATACATTATTGTGGTTTGTAAAGGCTGACAACTATGCCATCTTTAATGGGTTATGGTATTTTATGAAGACCCACACCTGTCTTTGATAAGCATTTTAAGGTTCATGTCTTTATTTCTCTCTCAGGAGACTTGCAGTTTACATTAAGCTGGACCAAACTACTTATTAATTTCTCAATATAAGCTTTTTGCTACAGATGAATAGTATGAGTTCAGACCACACACTTTCACATGGAACAAGTTTGATTTTCTAATTCTAAATGCATGAATCTTTTCCTAGTTACAGCCCTGGGCATCCAGTTTTCAGCCTATACCTGGCCAGCTAATATAGTCTTTCAAGAACATGATTTAATAACCATGAATCTATCTATACTTATTTCCTTGGTGATTTCATCTTGTCTAATGGCTCATCTTATCTAATGACTTTAAATACTATCTATACACTGATGATATCCAAATTTACATATTTAACCCAGACATCTCCCATTGAATCCAGACTCATATATCCAACTGTCTATCAGATGGCTACTTAGTTTTCTAAGAGACATCTCAACCTTAGCATACTTTATGACTGAGTTCTAATTTTTGTGGAAAAAAAAATGGCATTTGCAACATTCTTCTTCATCTCAGTTAATGACCTCATCTTTCCAGTACCAAGACAAACTTTGACTCTTCTAACTATCTCATATATACACCATCTGTCAGGAAATCCTAGTGAATTCATCTTAGCATATCAACATTATGACCATTCTTTTCACCTCTACTGTTACCAGTCTGGTCCAATCCACCATCATCTCCTACTTGGATGATTAACATAGCTTCAGAATTAAACTTCCCACTTTCACCCCTACCTCTCTTAAAAGTACCCATATGATCTGGCTGCTCATTAATACTCTGACCTAATTTCCTTACTTTTTATCACTCAGTTTTAACCACAATGGCCACCTTATTGTTGTTGAATATTCCTGGAAGTCTCCTGACTGAGGGCTTTTGTAATTGTCATTTCTTCTGCCCGGACATACACGTGGATATGTCTTTGACTTACCTCATTCCAACCTTTACTCAAGGTCATTTTTTTTTTTTTTAGGATGTTTCAAATGACTCCATTTAGACTTGCAGAAATCCTCATATTCCTTATATCTGTTATCTGTTTATATTTCCTATGTCATCTATCACAAGATAATGTATACTTCTTTACTTTATTTCTGTCTTCCTTCTCCTCCATGACTAGAACACAAGTTTCCCAAGGGCACAAATGGGGCTTTCTTCTTTTCTTTTTTTTTTTTTTTTAACTTTTATACTACCAGTGTCTAACGCACAATGACCCTCAATCATTGTTTGTTCTATGGATGAATAAAAACAAAATAAAACAAGCAAACAAAAAACCCAAAAGCATACAAACATTTGGGGTTCCACCTTCATATGTGGTTTCATATTCAGGCAACTGAGTTCCTATCCACAGCATGCTTAAGCCTACACTTTGTCTCAAGACACTCAGGAGTATAAAGACCTCACTTCCTACATGTATGTCAGGTTTAATTTTCCAATTCTGATTTCACTCAGGTCCCAGTGTCCATTTAGAATCCCTTTGCCATATTTTATTCAGGATTTCTTTGTGTTTGAAGTAGGAAAAGGGAGGATTGTATCAGCTCAGTCTGCCATAGTGAAAAATCTTGGTGTTTCCTTTACTTGTAAGAATATATTCAGAGATTGGAAATTAACTGGATGTTTAGCATTACTTGGATGATTACCTAAACAACACTCAGTTGTTATAGAGATGATCTCTACAGATGTTATGTCATAAAGTATAAACAATAGGCAAAAACTAATCAAATGTGATTTCCTAAATTTTGTATCTGGCTTCTTCAAATTGTCAATCAATTCTGACAACTTTTTGTCAAGCTGAATTTCAGTTACCACTGTCTGGCTCATCAGGGAGAGGTTTTTGTTTTTTTTTTTTTTTTTTCCTTGCAAAACTCAATGAAATATTCTAGTCAATTAAAAAAAAAACAAATGTGTAAAACAAACAAAAAAAAAAAAGCTAAATTTGAAAACTCAAAAACACCCTAAATTTAGAGGCTATCTAAGCCAGGGACCACCACAGCATGCATTCTCTCATGTTAATTGTACAGTGGATGCATTTTATATAGGAAAAGATTCATTTAATTCTATTAAAGGATCAATTTATTGTAAAATTTTAGAATAAAACAAACTGACTAGATTTTAACTAACTGGACAAGTGCAACCAAAAGAAGAGTGTAAATATCTTCAAGCAGCCAACTTTAATCTGTACTCTAGAGCTTCTCCAAAGGCCTAGAATTCCATATTTAAATAGGAAACACAAATAGAAGACAGATAATGAATTAATTTTTTCCTTAATTTCTCTTGCATATTTAATCCATTATTGTTTCTTCTCTGTTTGGATTGATCCACCAACATAAATGACTTCACTCGTGTTCACATTTTCCTCTTATGTTCTAACTCAAGCATATGAACCTTTCAAGAAATCTCACTGTAAAATCCAATCCATGACACTGCCCTTCTGTAAATTCCTATAGCAATTGATTGTTACTAGGCTTGACACCTAAACATTCATTGCTTTGTATTGTGCTAATTATTTGGCTTGGTTTTATAGCTTAGTTTAATGGTGTAAAAAAGATATAGTCATTGTCTCCTCCAGTTGTACCTTCACATCCTTAGGTCAGAGACAGAGGTGTTTTTTTTTCTCAGTAAACAAATATTTTGGTATGCTTACTAGGTGAAAGAAACACTTTTCTCTTTTGTAAACAGATTAAAAAAAATAACTTTTATTTCCACAGAACATCAACCCCAGAAAATACTTTCTTAACCAGCTTGAAATCAATTACTTTATACTCTTGGTATTTGAACTAGTGCTAACTTTCAAAAGCTGGGGTAACGTTGTTGAAGACTTAGGAGTGGGATTTCACAAAGCGAATGTTTGGATCACGTGTATAACCAAAGCAGATGATATGAATCAGCAGGGGATAAATGAGATTCCAAAATCAGCAGATAACTTCATTTTAGCATTCATTCTGTTTTTGCATTAGCAAAATGAACAACATCCAATTTATTTTTTCAACATTGCTCAACAGCATCAAATACACATTCCGGCTTTCACTGTGTTTGTATCTGTGTTCACATCTGAACCTGGAACTATTCCATACCTTATTGCATTTCTTCTGAATATATTCAGCTTGGGGATTTCATGGTGAGCAAAGAGCTCTCAGAACATAAGTTGCAATATGTTGCTTTTAGCAATTCAACATCATTCGTTGGAACTTCCAACATTTTGCATTTATTTTCCCACCAACATGTGCGTATACATCAACACATTTACATGAAGTATTCAAAGAACAAACACATAGGTTTGCTTTTTCTCCCAAGAACTTTGTAAAGGTGCCAATATGGCATTTTTCCTGGTTGGTCAAATTTCCTTTTTAGTGTTATAAAGTATAAATATTTTAGATCTTTGGGTACTCTGCTGGAAATGTGTCCTCTTCAGTAATATTCCTACTGTCAGGCTGAGGGGAAAATCAAACTGACCTGTCAAGGAACAAGAACTGTTTGTGGCTGAATTATTTCATTTCAAACCAAAGCATATATTTTGTTTGTTGTTTGTTTTTAAATAGTTACTGGGTATTCACAGCTGAATTTGTTTTCCAGTGAAAACTTATCTTCCTCATTATATAACTACAATAATGAAATAAAGAGAGAACTTCTTCATGCCACAGGGTTCAAAAAATTTAACACCAAGTTTTTGAAGTTTAGTTCTCTGATGTAAACAATGGCACAAGTTAGTGAAGTAAAGTCACAGAAATAAAAAGCTGTCAACATCTATCTATTATTTCCTCTCTGCAACCCACACAGCACTTCACCCCAAGCTTTTCATTCTGCTACAAACTCACTTAAGCAGTAAATTATTTTTTATTCTATAGTCCTTAATTCAGAGCTCTGCTCTGTTCTTCCCGGTCCAAGGCCAAAGCTCCTTGCCAGCCCTTTGTCAATTCTTAGTTTAGTCCCACTGACTTTCAGATTCTTATCACTTATCTATGTGTCTTGCTCAAGGTCACTGACAGCCTTGCAGAATGGTTATAGATTTTTATTTACTATTTAGGGTTTTTCCTAACTAAATTTACTTGGTGTGTTGAGGGGAACAATGAGGATTTCTTGTAAAATTTAATTTTCTGATTTCCCTGAAAAGTTAGAAGATGTGACATCTCCTAAGAAAATGTTCACTGTTCATTCATTTTTTCATTCAAAAAATCACTGCTGAATAAACATCACTGCTGATTTTCATAAGCAGTCTGCTGGGCATGAAGAATTCAAGTCTTTGTTTTTAGGCCTTATTGCATAAAAAAATAGTGTTATTGAGGTGAGTAGATACGTAAACACATCATAACTCAGTGTAGTAAGTCCCTTAAGATAGGTCCTCTAGGAAAACAGATAAAGGGGAAATTTACTGTTCATGTGGTAGATGAGAAGATGATCTTTTTATAGGATCAATGTCTTAAAAAATGAGCTTGACTTCACCAAATGTTAAAGTCATTGTCAGCAAATAAATAGCAAGGTGACATGGCAGCACCTAATGTTTTAGTATAGTGAATGAGAGTAAAAACATCATTATTAATCTATGAAAATGATAATTATTGAAACAAATTGGCTGTGCCTGGAAGAACATTTGATAAAACACACCTACATTTATCAACCACACCATCTGAACTGAGAATTTGTAGACATTGCAAAACTGACAGCATTTTTATTTGTTTTATTTATCTTACTGTGGTTAAAGAACATGATATCGTAGGAATATTTTGGTGAATGAAAGGTCTTATAGGATTAATAAAAAGCCATATTTCAAGCTCTTGAATAAAATATGTAAAATTTAGTCTGGGAAAATATGGCCTTATTGACATTTTCTCTCATATAAGTGATGAACTACTGTATGCAAAAGTAAACTTCTAAACAAACATGACATTTGGTGTGAGGCATATAATTTTCTAATCAAGTGGTCATTAGAGTGGATTGTTCAATACTATTTATTGAGATATTGGAAAGAAATATAACATTTACATTCATACCTATATTTTAAAATTTCTTTTGATGGAACATCTTCAACCTGATAAAAGGCACTGTGAAAAACCCAGAATGTTTTGTTCCTAAGACCAAAAATACAACAAGGATATCCAACAAGGATATCCAGTGGATATGGTGTACACACCATTGTGTTAGAGACTCCAAACAGTAGAATAAAAAATAAAAAAGTAACAGTCATCCATATTGGAAAGGAAATAATACAACTATCTTTAATCTCAGATGACATAATCTTCTAGGTAAAAAAACAGCAAGGACAGGCAAACTACCACTGGTGGATCAAACCTCTCCTGTTTTCAGTTTATTGTGTGTCCATCAAGCTAAGAATGTTCATCATTAAAGGTGAGAAGATGAAGAAAAAGGAGAAAGAAAAAGAGAAGGAAGAGAAAGAGGAAGAAAAAGGGGCAAAGATGTTATGTTGCTTACAAAAAATAAAATACTTATTATTTGCATTCTTGACAGAAAAAGTTTTCCAATGCTTTAATTACTCAAAAAAGTGACTAAAACTTATAAGTGAATTTAACAAATCTGTAGTCTTTTCAATCCTAGGTTTTTTCCCAAGAGAATTATTTATGGATATATTTCCATAAAATTATTTGTATCCTAGTGTTTTTTTTGTGTTTTTTTTTTTTGTGTGATTTTTTTTTTTTTTGTGGTACGCGGGCCTTTCACTGTTCTGGCCTCTCCCGCTGCAGAGCACAGGCTACAGATGCGCAGGCTCAGCGGCCACGGCTCACGGGCCCAGCCGCTCCGTGGAATGTGGGGTCTTCCCGGACCGGGGCACGAACCCACATCATCTGCATTGGTAGGCGGACTCTCAACCACTGCGCCACCAGGGAAGCCCTGTATCCTAATTTTCACAGTAGCTTTATGTATAATAGACCCCAAAGGGAAACAATTCAAATATGCATCAATAGGTGAATGGACAGATATATAGTAGCATATCAAATCAATGGAAGGCTACTCAGTAATTAAAAGGAATAAACTAATGATACATTAATGAATCTCAAATAAGTATGTAGATTGAAATATACTAGACAAAAAAGAGTATATATTGTATGATTCCATGTATATAAAATTCTGGAATGTGAAAACTAAACTACAGCAGCAGAAACCGATCAGTTGTTGTCTGGTGACAGCGAGCATCCAGAGGTGAAAGGGCTAATTACAAGGGAGCATCAGGAAACTTTGGAGGTATGATTATGTTTATTATCTTGATTGTGGTGATAAATTTACAGGTGTATACAATTTCAAAAATAATTTATTTGTACACTTTACATGTGTAGTTTATTGTATATAAATTATATTTCAATAAAGCTGTAAGCAAAATGTGAAGGAAGGAGCTAATGTGATACTTAGAGGGAAATTTATAGTCTTAAAAAAAGACCATATATAAAATTAATGATCTAAGCTTCCATTTCAAGAAAGTAGAAAAAAAAAACAAAGAAAGAAAGAAAGTAGAAAAAAAATCCAAATAGAAGAAAGCAAATTAAAAAAATAGTAAAGTAGAATATAAAAAGCAGTACATTATCATGGCCAATTTGATTTTTTAAAGAGATTAATAAAATTGATAAATCTATAGCTATATGATTGAGAAAAATGGGAAAAGATAGAAAAAGGACACAGTGCCTACAACAGACATTAAAATTGTAAAAGAAATGCAACTCAAAACCACAGTGAGATATCTCCTCACACTGGTCAGATGGCCATCATCAAAATGTCTACAAATAATAAATGCTGAAGAGGTTATGGAGAAAAGGGAACCCTCCTACACTGTTAGTGGGGATGTAAATTGGTGCAGCCACTATGGAGAAAAGTATAGAGGTTACTTAAAAAAACAAAAATAGAGCTATCATATGATCCAGGAATCCCACTCCTGGGCATATATATGGAAAATACAAAAACTCTAATTCAAAAAGATACATACACACCGATGTTCATAGTGACACTATTTACAATAGCCAAGATATGGAAGTAACCTAAGTGTCCATTAACAGACAAGTGGATTCAGAAGATGCAGAATATAGATACAATGGAATATTATTCAGCTATAAAAAAGAATGAAATAATGCCATTTGCAGCAACATGGGTGGACCTAAGAGATTATCATACTAAGTCAGACAAAGACAAATATCATATGATATCACATATATGAAATCTAAAAAAATATATACAAATGAATTTAATTACAAAAGAGAAATAAACTCACAGACACAGAAAACAAATTTATGGTTAACAAAGGGGAAGAGAGGAGGGAAAAATTAGGAGCTTGGGATTAACATATATACAGTACTATACATAAAATAATAAACAAGGACTTACTGTACAGCAGAGGGAACTATAATCAATATCTTGTAATAACCTATAATGAAAAAGAATCTGAAAAAATATATATACATAAAACTGAATCACTTTGCTCTATACTTGAAACACTGTAAATCAATCATACATCAAAACAATTCTAAAATATTTGTTATTAACTAAACTAACATATGCACAAATTTATTCTAGAAGTCTTTCCTCCATGTCTTCAAGATAAGGAACTTTTGTTCTTAGAACTCTGAGTAGTCTTATTTCTGAAATTAAAATGTTATTAAGGTAATTATTACAGCTCAAAAATACAAGTGTACTAGGAGACTTGTAAATGACCATTTAAAGAAAGACCTACTTTATTGTCATTTGACAACCATCAAGCACATTTTTCTCTTGTCCTTGGCAAACAGAGGTCCAGTGAAGAACAAGGCTGAAATGAATATGACATTTACACATGCTTATCTGGACAGATATAATTGTTCAAATTATACACATGCTAGATTTGGACATCTATTCAGAATCATAAAAATAAATAAATAAAAGTGGAAAATCCCATTTAGTGTGAATCCCTCTGAGAATCCATAATCCTGGTATAAAATTGTACTTGTAGAATGAGCAGCATCCTTCAAGATACCCTTCAGTAAGACAATCTGGGGCTGATGTTTGAGGGATATTGTGGGATGCAAAAAATACATATGTATCTGGAAGACTTTTCTAAAATTCACCATAGTTTCAGTCATGCATGTGGAGAAATAGCCATGAAACTCCACTTTAGGATTTTTTCCTGATAAGATACTCTATTAACACCTGTGAACAGTCCAGCCTACCCTTCTAGAAGCCAGGATCAGAACATTCCTCCCCACAATGTTACGACAGAGCTCTGTCAGCTGAAAATTTGAAAGTCCATATGTGACAAATCATATACAACATTGAAGACATTCTTGTCTTCTGGTTTCTTCTCATTTCTTTTTTTCCAAAAATAAATAAAATTCTATATAATTTGAAATTGTTTCACATGTCTCCTATGTTAGGATTTATTTTTAATGTTCAAGGAAGGAGAAAATGAGGGAAATTGAAACCTAACCAATGGGACTTAAGGGAAAGTTTGCTGATAGGTTTCTGAAAAAGGTTTATGCCCTAATTAAAAAAAAAAAGTGGATGAAGGAGAAATATATCTTTATTAAGATCCTGAATCTGGCTATGTGAGAATGTGTTGTCTCAGATTTTCCAATTATTTTAGGGTTATGAGTGGTGGGCTTAAGAGTGAGACTGCCAAGTTTAGGATGATGGAGCAGAGAGATGGAGGGAAAGATGGAAGACCTGTGATGATGTTGTTGAATTCCTATCAGGATTTCATCAATCTTGATAACCCCTATTTCCAGACTTCTTAATAGGTGAGATGCTAAAGTTTTCTCAATATAAGCGTCTCTTAAATTTTAAAGATAAATTAAACTAAAAGAAAAATCTCTTTCATCTCAACATAACTTGGCTGCATTGGCAGTGGTTCAATTCAACCTGACTGATGACTAGAGGGCTTGAGTCACTTTTCTTCATACCATGAATGGCAAACTTTTTCTGCAAAAGGGTGTGATAGTAAATATTGTGGGTCACAAGGTCTCTGCCACAGCAATTAAATTCTGTCCTTATAGTGTGAAAACAGCTGTGAACATACAAAAATAAATGAGTCTGTTTGTATTCCAATACAACTTTATTTACAATTCTGATACAGGCTAGGCCATAGTTGGCTAGTATCTGCTCTATAACCTCTGCTTTGGGAGAGTAGTAGGGACCTACAATGTTTTACGTAGAAGGAAAATTATTGTGGATATTTCAGGAAGTATATCTATAAAGGAAACCCTGACAAGGTTGGGGTTTTTTTGTTGTTTGTTTGCTTTTTGGGTTGTTTGGTAATGCAAGTGCCTGATTTAAGCTTTGATTGCTGAGGCATCCATTTCAAAGAGGCATCCACTTCAAAGATCTGGAATAAAAACATTGCCAGCCACATGACTAGATAAAGAGCCAGGCCAACTTTCCCAACTGAGACAACTCCTTTGTCTTAGGAATGTTGGAAAATTTCAACAACTGACCATTTGGGCCACTTGTGTTTCTCCTCCCATGTTTTAAATTCATCAATAAAGAGTGAGCCTGTGAAACCCTAGGCCCCCACACTTGACCTCAGTAAAGGCAGGGCTCATGTGCTCTCTCTCTCTCTCTCTCTCTACTCATGACCTCGCTCTGTGGCCTCAAGTGTGCTGGATAATTTCTAGGTCTTGCAAGTAATAAACCTTTATTGTTTCCTGTTAGTTATTGTTGAAGGGCATCTTGCAATCGTAATAAGAATCAGAAGGGCTGGTCCAGCCACAATATTGGTTATTGAGAGGCTGAGACCACACAACACAATATCAGTACTGTTCAGTATTGGCCATAATGTAAAATTCTCTAGGGTTGAAAAGGGTGAAAGTACCTGAGCACCAGGAAGACCAAATCCACACTCTACCAGGGAGAAGTGGGACAGAGTAGTGTGGGTCAGGATATTGCCTGCCATAGAGGGTAAGGGTTAGGATTTTCTTTACAGGAACAAACATGATAGCTGCCTATGGCAATCCTTAGCAATGCTTAATAATAAATAATAATAATAAATAATGATTAATACATTATTTTAAATTAATTAATTTATTAAAAGAATAGCAAATATTGAAATGAAGTGTCATCTTTCTTAGCAAAATCCTTCCGTAAGACAATTGAGACTCTCAAATTTCTACTGTATTCCTTAGAAGACTCTCAATTACAGATAGCTTTACTATTCCATTCAATCAGCTCTACAAATATTTTAACAGTGCAGACTTTCTATATCATTTACCTTAATTTTTGATTACTTTCAACTCTTCTCTCCATCTAATTAAAAGGTAGATTTTTAAGAAAGATTAGCAGACTATATGTGTGATGTGTTGAATCCTCCTTAAAAGTCTTTGTGCTGCTGATTGCCTTGTCTCAATTTTTTGCTTCAATTATTGCAGGACCCCAGAAGAGTAACATTAATTTAGAAGCCATATCCATACCTACAGCTGCTTCTGATATGTTCTAGCCAATTGAACTAAAAAACAAATGGTCTTATCAAATAAACTGATTATGGTGTGCTTCTTATCCAATTATGGATCACTTTTTATAATTCACTTTTATAAAGTTTTCCATGTCAAATCAAAAATGGTATTAAACATTCATATTTATAGAAGTAACACAGTATCAACAAGCTGATTTAGAGACATGAAACAACCTGGGTTACACAGAGTTATGTGGGAAGGTTTGTCTAAAGGAGGCTCTGATAAAACAAAGGGAGAGGACACATGAATTAACACAAGTTCTCTAAACCTTAAGTACACATAAGCAAGAGTCAATTAGGAACTTGATTAGAGGAGGGCCTCCCATTTGTAAGTGAATGAGCTGGGCGAAGCATGGTGTTCTTCCTTATTTTTCCAAAACAAGGGATTCTTCTGCTGAGGGATTAAAAAAAATGGTGCACTCAGCAGTTTCTTTGTTTTCATCTTTGCAGCACTCTTGGCACCACACTCCAGAATGGATAAATTAAAATTGTTTCTGTCTAATCCCCTCAGAGAGGTTTTATTGTACATAGACTACAGTTATTTTAGTTGAGCAGGCTTAAAACATTATGCCTTTTAAAGCCTAATAGTTGTGTTGGTGTAATCAATTCTAATACGTAACATTTGGGATGTATGTGCAACTCTCCCAGGCCCTGTTGTTGCAATAAGGTATTTTTTCATATTGTGAGAGCTAAGGTTAGGGCAAGTACGGGTGCAATGATAAACATAGTGGTGGAGGATATAGCTGGTCATAGGTGTTCTTTAGTAAACAGTTTGATTGCATAATAAGAAAGGTGGTTCATCACTGCTGGTCTATATAGGAACATGAAGGAGAGCTGCTTAAAAATTAGGGAAAAACATGCGTTATTTCACAGCAGGGAACTCTTCCACCCATCCCTGTTCGGGGATAGAAAAGGACAGAAAACCTAATAAGCCTGACAGTTCAAAAATGCACTGGATTAACACAAAAATGAAGTAGTCAATCGATTCTATGGCAAGAGAGTAGGATTAGTCCAGATAGTCTGGTACCTGTGGGGTCAAAGAGCCTTGGGAGGAAAATAACTCAATGGATAAGTATGACAACTTGTCTTTGAGTGGAAAGAATGAGGGCTCAAAGGTGAGGATCTGTTGCCACAAAATCTCTACATGAACTTGAGATTTAATGGCTTTGGTCCTCAAATTTCACTTCTGCAAAATGCAAACCATTGTACAAGAGCGCCTGAAGAACTTTGCCAAATTTTACACACAACACACTAGAATTTTTTCAAGACCCTTTGATTTTTCTCAAAGCTCCTTTTTATTTTCTAACTTAATATTTTATATTTTGAGACAATTGTAGAATAATTTTCAGTTAGAAAAAATAATACGGAGAAATCTTGTATACACTTTACTCAGTACCCGCATGGTGACCTCCTCCATTGTCAAAGTGCAATATCAAAACCAGAAAATTGACATGGATATATTCCTTCAAACTTGTTGAAATTTTACCAGTTTCACATGCACTCCTGTGTGTGTTTATTTAGTTCTATGAAATTTTAATCACATGTGTAGTTTCATGTAATATCACCACAGTCAAAATACAGAACATTTTCATCTGCAAGAGTCAGTCCTGTTATCATTTTATAGCCAAACTCACCTTCCTCACTCCTCTCTTCTTTAACTCCTGGCTACTAATAACTGTTCTCCATCTTTATAATTTGTCATTTCAAGAATGTCAAAAAAGTGAATTATATAAGTAATCTTTTGGAAGAAATTTTTTCAATCACATAATTACCTAGAGACTCATCAAGTTGTTTGTATCGATACATTTAAAAAAAATATTCCTGTGTAGTACTCCACAGCATGGATATACCAATTTGTTTAATCATTCACCCAATGAAGGACATCTGGGTAATATCCAGTTTGTGACTGTTAAGAATAAAGCTGCTATAAACATTTGTATACAAGCTTTTTTCTTGAGCGTGTATTTCTATTTCTCTGGAATAAATGGCTAAGAATCGAATAGCTGCATGTTTAGCTTTATAAGAAAATGCCATGCTGTTCTCCACAGTGACTGGACCATTTTACATACCCATCAGCATTATATGAATGATTGAGAAAATGGAATGATCAAGTTTATTCACAATTCTCACCTGCATTTGATGATATCAGTAATTTTTTAAGATTTTTTGATAGGTACGTAGTGATAGCTCATTGTGGTTTTAATTTCATTTCCCTAATGGTTAATGATGCTGAATATCTTTTCATGCTATTTTCTTATCTGTATAGTACCCTCTGTAGTATAATGTCATTTATTTTGCCCATTTTCTAACTGAATTATTTTTTTTGTTTGTTTGTTTTCTTTTTGGAGTTTAGTTTTGAGTGTTCTTTATATATTCTAGACACTGGTCCTTTGCTGAGTATGTATTTTGCAAATAATTTGTCCTATTTTGTAGCTTCTTCTTTCATCCTTTTATCTGGAACTTTTGCAGAGTGAGTGATTTTAATTTTGATAAGGTCTAATTTATCAATCTTTCTTTAAAAGATCATGCCTTTTTGTGTTAAGCCTAAGAACTTCTGCTTCGTCCTAGATCCTGAAGATTTTCTAATGTTCTCTTCTAAAAGTTTTATAATTTTATGTTTACATTTAAGTCAGTGATCCATTTCAAATTCACTTTTTAAAAGTATTAGGTTTATATCAATGTCTTATATGTGTATGTATGTATTTTTGTTTTTGTTTTTTTGTCTTTTGATCTTTAATTTTCCTTGTTGTAAAGGCTAATCCACCTCCATTGAATATTTTTTTCATTTCTGTGGAAAATCACTTGGGCACATTTATGTGAATCTTTTTCTGCGTTCTCTGTTCTGTTCCATTGATCTATGTGTCTCTCCCTCCAACAATACCATGCTACCTTTATTATTATAACTTTAAGGAAGCCTTAATATAGAGAAGAGTGATTCTTCCCATCTATCAATAATATTTTTTCCCTAAGGACTGTGTTTTTCTACATAAATTTAATATCATGTCTATGTCTACAAAAAATCTTGCTGGGATTATGCTAGCAAGTACATTAAAACTGTAGATCAATTTGGGGAGAACTGATATATTTTCCATGTTGAATCTTCTGATCCATGATTGCAGTATGTCTCTCCATTCATTTAGGTATTTTTATATTTCTTTTATCAGCATTTTGTAATTTTTGGCATACAGATCCTATGATTTTATTTTTAAATTTGTAGCTAAGTCAATTTTCTTTGGAATGATTACCTTATTATTTTTATCATTCACATTTTCCTACATATGTCTTCTATATGGCAAGTGATTTCTGGATTTTCTCCCCAAGATCAATTCCATCTTCTGTGCATTTTCCCACACTATTGCTTCAACATGGAAAGCTTCCCCCGACCCCCTCTCATTATGGTCTCAAGTTCTTTAGGAAGGTATTCCAGTAGAGCTGGCCTTTGAAAGAAAATCAGGGACTGTGCCGTTTATTGATTGTAATTTAAATCATGGCTCTGCAACTTTTGTGAGTTCTATGCAAGTCATTTTACTTTTCTGAACTTTAATTTTATCACATGGAAAAAGATAACATTGTTTAACACAAAGTTCAGGACGTGTGTGTGTCTAAATTGAAAATCATATTTATAGTACTAATTAGAGAAACAGACATATATAGCAGATGTTCAACAAACAGCAAATATTTTTATCTCCCCAAATTTTGATTGTCAATGGCACTTATTGCCAGTTAATAGATTTTGGTATTATTATATTTTATTAATCCTTTTTGTATATATTGATTTTACTATTAATGTCCTTCATAATGATGTTGTAATATGTGCTGTGTGTGTGTTGATTCCATGGATAATTCATAACCTCTATAAAGAGCAGCGACTGGGTCATTTTTATGTCTATTATGGAATTTAGACATGTTGTTGGAGTTATTGTTTCACACTGAAAGACTCTGGCTTTCATGTCAGAAAATCCTGGATTCTTATCTGCAATGCAGCATTGGGAAATGTTATATTCTCTGAACTTTAGTTTGCTTATCCATAAAAAGGGGATAATAATACTACACAGTAGTCTTGAGAAGATTGTATGCGAGCATATGTAAAAGTGCATTGTAATGCACATATGTCTAACTGTAATAGAATTACTAGTGACTGGTTGTCTTGAGGAACTTGTAAAGCAGCTGTGGGTACCTTCTATTTCACACAAGTAAGTAAAACTGAGATATAGGTATGCTTACTGATTTACAAAGTATAATATAATTATTTGATAACAAAATATTGTTCAAGAATGCTTCCCTCAGAATTCTGATGCTGGAATAAACTGTAAAGATAAATAGTTAAACTCACCTTGTTACACACATACTCACACACACATCTCCTAGATAGAATAAGTAGCTTCTCCAAGGTCACTTAGCTGAAAGGAGGTAGAGCCAGAAAAACTCTGGTATCCTGATCCCTAGCCATAAGCTGTTTCCTCTAAACGATTTTCCCTCATTTGTGCCCTGCTCTTCCTGGCATCCTGGCTCAAATTACTTCCTTACCCATTCATATTTGCTGCCTCCAAACTCATCATACTTTCCCTTCCAGCTCTGCGTCCATATGGCAATGCTCATCTGGGAAGTGGATGTCTGAAATTGCCGCCATCACTCTATCCCCTTCCAACCATGTGAGTAGGATAGAAAATGACTTTTGGGCACTATTAACCCGAGTTGGCTGAGATTCACGGACGCTGAGGTGAAACACTCTCCATCGTGTTTGCAAGCCCTGGAGCCAGTCTTCGGCCTTCTGCAAACCAAGATGCCTTTCAGAGTTTAGAATGTACTTTCTGTACCTTTTTCAAATGACCCCATTGAAAACAGGAGCACGGGGCAGGAAAAATGGATCCTAGTTACAAAGGGTTATATATGAAAAATATTCTGAGTGTCCAACATGGGTGGAAAACTTTGCAAATAAGCACATGCATCATAAATCTTCAGGTCCAATGAAACATGAGGGTCTGTTTCACACATGAGGGGTATGTTATTTACCATTTATTTGTCTTTGCAATCTCTCAGGCAGGATCATTGTGAGTTGAAAAATTCAGGGAATACTTTCAGAGAGAGTAAGAATTGAGCTAAGTTAAGAAAAGTTCTATGTTGTTAAGTTTTGTTTTGTTCTGACGTAGTGGCAAATTTCAGAGCCAAATTACCACAGTCATAAAAGTAGTATGATTTGAAGCCTCCTAAAGTCCCCTTTGCCAAAATACATATATTCATATCCTGCCATGTCATCTAAACTTTCCACAAACAATTCTTCCTCAGATTAAAATAATCATAGGCCTTGCTAACAACACTTACCTGATATATTTTGTAGGACTAATTCTTACTGACAGGAAATTCCATAAGCAATACCTCAAAGGACACAGTAGTTTTGATGGGGAAATGCAGAAAAGGGTCACTGCTCATGGTGTTATTTTGTGATGATGGTCTTAGATGAAATTCTGTAGTGAAATGAAAGAATCATGAGGAAGGAGGGGTGCCACGAAATTCCAGGGCACCTGACAGGAACAGGAAAAGACTAAGGAAGAATTAAGTTTAAAAGGACATTAAAGACATACTTTTAACATTTTGAAATTCTGCCTAGAATGTATGGAAGAGACTCTCTCCAAGCCATGACTCAGCTGGAGCACAGCTGTACACAGCATGCCTGCCATTCATTGGGTCAGTCAAGGACCAAGGCCACCTAAAACAAAGACTGCTAGAGGGCACCAAGAAATAACTTCATTTCCCCAGAACAGAAGTCAAAGAGCTTGGGGCAGAAGAATATGAAATGTGGGCTGACTTCCTGGTCTCTCTCTGGTCATTAGCTAATGCCTAGGAGAATGAAATTTCTTGGCCCTTTTAACATTTATCTGTCTATTTAACTACAGATAGTAATACTAGCACTAAAATGATACTCAGTTCTTTAGAGAATCGACCATCAATGTGTCCCATTGTCCTTCCATGGTAGTGAACTGTCTCCAATGACAACATTTTCCATGTACAAATCTTTAGTAAAAAATTTACTGATTCTAGATGCCAGTTTACTGATTCTGAATAGCTTTTGTGTCCTTAAAAGGTATGAGTAAGTTAAACTTCTAGGCAAATGAAACTCAGTGGAAGTTTGTACACTTTCTTTTTGTAAAAGATGGATTTGGGGGATTTCCTTTTCTGCTTTTCTGAGTCAGCAGAGGATCTTACAGCTCATCAACATGCATGTACATTCCCCATGTAAGAAAAGGCTTGGTTTAGTCTTGCTTATTCATCACAAAGTCTATGTCTACATATGGCCAAGAAATTGAGCATTTTCTGCATTATCCAGATTTGCAGCTGCCTTATGGCTCAGCTGATTGAAACTCATCAATGCTACAGACTAAATTGGACACTAAGATACCATCAAGTCACACACAAAAACTTATTCATTTATTCTTTTCAATAGGACTCCTGTAGGTAGACTGCATGATGATGGTCATTATATGGAACCCAAGTGTTAGTGGTCATTATGCAGAGAGGACCAGGATTAAATATTCTTTCTACTATCTAGATAATCAAAATAAATGATGAAAATTCCCTGATGTTTCCTTACTGATCCAAAGGGGATACAATAAGAGTGTCTTAATTTATGATTCTAGACTTGTTGAAGATGTTTTGCCCTACAGAATACATGACCTCTACTTTAGATTAATTGGGTTACTTAATAACTCTTTAAAATCTTTACATTTTGCTGTACGGTTTCCCAGAGTTTCTTCTCTTCAAGAATGACTCACTCTTATTGCCCACTCATATTTTTCCAATGAATTTCTTTATCTGGTGATTCAGCATACATTTTTGTGGAGTCACTATATTAAATGTTGAGATTAAAATAATAAATATATCTGACGCTTCCCTCAATGAATTTGCAGTCTTCTAGAAGAGATAGTGATAAAGATAAAAATAGAGATAGAGAATTTAAAAATTCTGCAATAGAATATATGTAATCAAAAAGAGATATATGCAAAATAACTACAAAAAATAGAACAACATTCTCTAAATATTAACCTTGAAAAATAAGAAAGATTTTAGAGTAGAAAGAATACTTGGGCTTCAACTCAAAAATAATGTTTATAAGTAGGGGGGAAAGACAATTCAAGTAGTATATATGGCACAAATAATAGCCCAGTGGCTTGACACAGTATCACATACTTGGAAATTTAATAGTACTTGGGTATTACTGGAATATAATTTTTGTGGTAAAGAGTGTGAGAAAATTGAGGAATGAAATTTGAGAAGGATATGCTAGAAAATGATAAGAACCAGATTCTGAGGTGCCTAATACTTAATTTAGATTCTATCTGTTCTCTAGGCAGGGGAGAGGGATGGTACTGTGCCTAATTATATTTTCACTCTAGAAAGATAATTCAATTGGATAAGAGTAGAAACTGTAGTCAAGAAAGCTAATTGAGAAGTTATTCTATAGGTCCAGGGATAGATAAAGAGATTCAAATTTGGACAATGATAGCTGGCATGGAAAAAATACCTAGATGTAGAAGATATTTAGGAAGCAGGAATTAGTAAATAATTGAATGTTGAGATAAGTGAAAGAAAACAATTGAGGATGATTTGAAAAGATCTGCTCTGTGTTACTGGATGCATGTTCACTCATTCATTATTACATCAGATATCAGATAGCTTTGTCAGGGTTGAAAGCAGAAAGGGGCTTAGAAAATGAGTGAAATATATGGTTCCTTTAGTTTATCCAGGTGACAATGTCCACTTGATTATTGAAAATACCAGTTTGGAGCTCAAGAAAAGTGTCCAGGTTAATCACACACTTTAGAAATATTAGATAGGAAGAGATAATAGTGAAAAATACCCAGGTCTATGAAAATTTGAATATGAAGTATATGTTATCACTGCAGCCTGAGAATAGAGCAGCGGATGCAAGTTTCTGGGGATCAATCAACTGTAAAGATTAAACTGATACCAAGTATCTTAAACACTTTGTTTTCTGGAACAGTTTATTCTTCATATTGCCTTATACTTCCACTTCTTACATACTTCCTTTAAGCCTGGCTCTTCCTCTTAATGCATGGTATTTTCATGGTCTACTTCTATGTGACTTTGGTGTCAGAAAAGCATGTGACCAAAGCATATTAACAAATAGAAGGAAAAACATGTAAAAGATGAGGGATATGTTCCATGTCATAGATTAAATTATTAACATTTTCAATCAAATCTGACTCGATTTCATATGGCCAAGTTCCCTTGACTACTTTACTTTATGCTGAATTGTTCGCAAAATTAATAGTTACTTGAGGAAACTAATGTAAATTGCCAAATTTTTGCATCATGCAGAGTAGAACTGAGCAAAATGAACCAAGAGATTTATTGGATTAGTTAACAGAAGAGGCATACTCCGTCCTCTTCTTCAGAGACAAAATCCTTGTAAGAAACTTCTATAATTTCCAATTCCACACTTTCATCTCTGGCTAAAGCTCCAGCTGCTCCAATGAAACTACCATTGCTAGTGTTACTCAGGGTTGCTTCATTGCAACATATGGGTGATGCTTACACTGGATCTATTTATAGCATTTTACACTGTGAAATACCCCTCTTTCTTGACATTTTTTCTTCCCTTAATTTTTGTGATTTTTCTATTCTTCTAACGGTCCTTCAAACTCTTCAGATACTTATTCTCAGAATTATTTTTATTTTCATTATTATTTTTTAAAAACCTTTTTTTCTCATAAAATAAAATACAGGGAAGTGCAAAAATTCCTTGATTCTTTAGGTGCTAACTACCACCTAAGTCAAAAAACAGTTTTCCCAGCCAGTCTAGAAATGTATCCATAACAATCATGCATGCCAGTCACAACTTCCTCTCTCCCCTTAAACAGAGCCATTATCCTGAGTTATAGAGTCACCATTTTTCACTTTACTTGGATGCCTTTAAGTCTGAATTCACCTCCCCACTTTTTGTTGCAGAACTTGGATTATTTAAAGAGATGGGCATTTCTTGAGTGCCTATGGTGTGATGTCTTGCAAATTCCTCTCATTTTACCGGCCAGGTAATAGGTAAGGACTTTGGCTTCCTTGCTCTCTAGCTAGTATTTGGGGAAGGAAGAAATGAAGAGACAGAGGAAGAAATAAGATTCAATCTCCAAGCCCAGTGTTCTTTCTATATACCCCTGAAATTTCCATCTAAATGACCAATCTTTTGGAGAAAGCCATTTAGGAAGAGAACAGGGAAATGCCAGTGTATACATGTACCTCAGCAGGGAACAAAAGTAGCCACACTGAGTATGTGCTTTGTACTTCTGTGTTGAGCCACTCCAAGGGATGTGGGCATGAACGTGGTAATGTAACTGCCTGCAATGGTGGCATATATTGAGTTTTCCCTTAAAGTTCTTCAGGGAAACATGGTGGAAATTAGATGTGTTACCAGAAAATTTTATTAGGTCTCCTGTGCAAGTGGAAATAGCCAGACTTGAGAGACCAAGAGATTAGGTTCAAAGTCACTAGCAAGGCACTGGCGGAGACAGAAACAGAACCTGGCTCTCCTCAGAGACTCATGGAGGTGACCTCAGAAATCTGAGGTTACAACAGAGCAGAAACCCACAGGCCTAAGGCTCTTCATCCCTCTGCTCCATCCCAGGCTGTCTCTGCCCATCGTCCATTGCTTCTTTACCACAAGTTTTCCCATGGCTCAAGATGACAGGAATTTCCCCACATCATACTATAAAGGCCTCTCATACCCAGCACAGCTTCACCCCAGCAGGCCCTGCGGAGTGAGGAGAATAGGGTAAACCAATGGAGCAGAGAATCAAATGGCCTCCTTTAGTATGAAAAGTTATTTGCAAAAAAAAGTGTGCTCCATTTTCAGAGGATTGACTTACATAACTTTGAGAGCAAAAAGTCATGTTTAAGTTGGGGAATGCCTGTCACGTGAGAAGGTTGTGGCATCACCTTGCACATAAGCCCCATAGGGGGCTTTTGACAGTTCCCAAATGTTCTCCAAAATGGAGGTAGGGTAAAATATTTCCTTAAGAATACTCCCACCAGAGGCACTGAGAACATCTCCACCAGTACTGCTATACCACTAGCATTGCCATCCATCTTGTGCACAGACCAACCCCAGTGGACTTCGCTCACATTGCGTTCAGTGTGGGTGGTGTCTTGGGGATGTGCTATAGACTGAATTGTTATGTCCCCAAAAAACATTCATATATTGAAATTTAACCCTCAATGTGATAGTATTTGGAAGTGGGGACTTTGGAAGATGATTAGATCATGAGAGTGGAACCCTTATGAATGGGATGAGAGCTTTTATAAAACACAGAACTCCTTAATCTCCTTCCATCATGTGAGGATATTGCAATAAAATGACTGCATATAAACCAGGAATCAAGCCCTAACTAGACACCAAATATGCCTGTGTTCTGATGTTGGACTTTCCAGCCTTCAGAACTTGTGAGAATTACATTTCTGTTGTTTATAAGCCACCTAGTCAATGGTATTCTATCAGAGCAGCTAGAATGGACTAAGATAAAGGGTATGGTGAAAATCTGAACAACTATACTGATAACACTGGTCTCCACTTTGCCTATTTATTCAGGTAATGGCGACTGGTTTTACATTAGAGTGACAATGATAAACATGTTTAAAGTATCTGGGGCAAATCCTAAATTCTCAGCAATGCAAAATGATCAGAACTTGTGGGTTTTGATAGTGAAGGAGTGGAATGGGAGAGTGGGAGTAAGCAGGGATGCTGGAGAAGAGTTTTCAATAGAAGGGAAGGTGAACACAGTGGGAGCAGGAGAAATGTGGAGGCCAGATGGCCTAGTAAGGGAAATGATAACCTCTTCCCTGGGTCTGTCCCAACCCAGGGAATTGTGACTAAAGGAGAAAGATATTGCTCAGAAGTTTTTATTGAGGATACCTAGGGAGTCTAAAGGTGGGCCTTTGGTAAGCTGTGAACAGGCTCCTTCACTACAGATCTCCAGGGGGTGCTCTTCACATTACACATTGTGTCTGTATCAATAGTACCTCCTGGAATTGTGTGGTGTGTAGCCAGTGAGGTCATAAGTGGACCTCTCTATGCATTTTTCAGAAATCTTGCTTGAACTTTTCTGGACAGATGGAGGGGCTTCAACTTTTATTGAATGTTCAAAAGGGCTCCTAATGTAAGAAAATTCATTGCTCTACTGCAGTTTAAGATGGAGCTGCTACCAGAGTAGTCTTTCTATTGATCACTCTTGCAAAAAACTATAGTGTCTTAGAATTTGGAAACCTACATTTGATTACTGTTGCTCTGTCTCATAATTGGGTTACTGTAGAACTTGAAAACATAGCCCCAGCATGTGTGTAATGCTTAGGAATGCTGGTAAGTTGGAAATGGGAATATTATGTTACATCATGGCTTTGTTACAGCATCATTATGAATTGAAATATGTTAACATGCTCAAAAAGTATTTATCATTTCTCTTTTCTATATAGAGTTAAAATGGTGATTTTCACACAACGGATACCCAAATACAGTTGCATTTCACTTTTAAATTAAGGCATTTCTTAAATCATAAATGATGACATAGGTCTACTAAGCTTTCAACAGCTTTTTTCTCCTCTCGGACAGTTAGAGGAAAAGGGTCATGGCCTTATCCCGTTTCCAATTCTATAGTTATGGCACAGATAATCAGTCAAATGGCCAGAATATGGAGAGACTTCTGCATCAGGATTAACAGAATGAGTAGAACAATCTACAAGGATTACATTAATTCTTAAAGGCAATAGAATCCCTACCAATATGATCATGAAAGGGAAAGAATATAGAGTGTTCAAAGAATAAAAATTGTTCACTCAATTCTGAAATTCCATGGAATAAATTAAAACTGCATTATCTGAAATAACCTGACATGCAAATAACATTAAAAAATTAATAAATATATGAACAGGAAATTCTTAAGGGGAAATAGTAGGAATTTGGAGAACAATGGTGGTTTACATCACAAAAGACACTGACATTCTGTTGTTTATATTATGAAAGACATTCTCAGTTTTCTCAATAAAAATGTTCCCTGGTGTCTTCATTACAGACAGAGCCCTGTACTTACTAGATCCTGTAACCAGGAACTGCCTTAGTAATTAAGCTAGCTTGAAGGACATTTATTACCCATATTCTGATACTCTTCCTGCTCCTTTGAAATTGGGAGAATTTATGATGTAGTCAGGCTCTGGAAAAGAGCATACTATATATTTTTTAAAAAGAATGTTGTATAGGTGTCTTTTTTTAAGGAATCACTAACATTAGTGGTTTGAAAACAAAAGATTATTTTCCCTGTAATAATAAAACATGTAAAATGCATTTGCTTTGAGCTTCTACACTGGAGGAAGGAGGAGGGGAAAACAAAGAACACATCTGTCCCCTGAGCTGTGTTGACCATTCCCCACCTTTCAATACTAATTTCCCCAAACTGATAAGTTCCCAGCTGCTACCACAACAAAATATCCGGAGAAAAGACCTCCATATGCTGTTGCAAAGCTGATCACACTCAGCTGCTGGAGAAAGTTGAGCCGTGAAGCCACAGCTGCCAGGCTGCTGTTCTCCACTGTAGCTCAAGACGGTCTCTGCATAGAGAGGCTGTTGTGGCTGGAAAACAAGCCGAGTTAAAGAGAAAGAAGGATACCTGCTGGGGGATTCCCAGTGGATCCCAACTGCTATTGGACCTCCTCCTCTGGTACATCCCTACAAGTTGAAGCTGAGCATGAAGCTGATCTCTAGAAATATGGATGTTGTTTTGGTCTAAAAGAAAGAATAACTCCTAGAGTGAGCCTCTTTTCTATACAAGATAATACATTTGTGACAGTAAGAAAGCAACCATTATTTCTCCCCTTAGGACTTTTATCAGGGTCCAGAGATGGCCACACTGAACTTTATCATGGTCCAAAGCTCAATCTGCATGCTTCTGCCTCTAGGACTTTACCTGTATGTTCCTTTCAGGAGAGAATGGTATTCTCTAGCCCTTAGCTTTAGTTTTTATAATCCTCTATCTTTCAAGGCTCAGTTCAAATGGCATATAATTGTTGAAGCCATTCATTATTTAAAACATGATTGATGTCTAGTTTCTGAGGACACAAAAATGAAAAATGCTATTCCCAATCTTACCTTCATGGCTCTTACCATCAAGTGGGGATAGACTGCCACATAGTTTGAAAAGTAAAGCAACAAGAATTAATTAATCATTACACAAGGGTAAAGGTGGAGCACTTTGATACTTATAAAAGAGTGTGGGACTGGTGCTGGATCACAGTGATTCCTGGACGAAATTATATACAAGATAGTTCTAAAGAATGGGTAGGCTATAGCTGGATTTCTTCTTTCATTGCTTGAGGGGATGAGTGTTAAGATTTCTGAGCACCAAGTTTCAAAGTGTGTGTGGGGGGGCATGTTTCCTCACACCAAGAAGCAATTTTCCAACACCAGCTACAATTCAAATCAGTTCTGACACTATCTACCTGGAGATAGCAGAGTCCACAGGTGAAGGGCTCAGTCCCACAAGACTGCCCTCCACTCAGATGTCAATCACACACCCAGGTTGTCACCTGTACTAGTGACTGACCAGTGACAGATAAGAGTTTCCAAGACCCCATTCTTTGTTTCAATTGATTTCCTAGAGTAGCTCACAGAACTCAGGAAACCAGTCTATTGACTAGATTACTGGTCTATTATTAAAAGGTATAATTCACGAAGACCCAGATGAAAGAGATGCATAGGGCAAGGTATTGGGGAAATGGCACGGAGCTTCCATGCCTTCTGAGAGTGTCACTTTCCCAAATTTCCACATGTTCACCAACCCAGAATCTCCGTGAATATTGTCTTTTGGGGTTTTTATGGAGGCTTCATCACATAGGTAAAATTAATTAAGTCATTGGTCACTGGTGATTGAACCCAATCTCCATGCCCCTCCCCTTCCAAGAGGTCTAGGGGTGAGACTGAAAGCTCCAAACCTCTAATCACATGAGCGGTTCTTCAGGCAATGAGGCTGCATCCTTAGGTGCTTTCCAAGGTCACGTCATTAACATAAACCCAGTTGTGGTAGAAAGGGGCTTGTATAAACAGCAAGAATCCTATTTCACCTTTATGGCTCTGAAGTAATTTTATGAACTTAAAACAAGACACCAGGGCTTCTCTGGTGGTGCAGTGGTTGAGAGTCCACCTGCCGATGCAGGAGACACGGGTTCGTGCCCTGGTCTGGGAAGACCCCACATGCCGCGGAGCAGCTGGGCCCGTAAGCCATGGCCGCTGAGCCTGCGCGCCCGTAGCCTGTGCTCTGCAACGGGAGAGGCCACAACAGTGAGAGGCCCGCGTACCGCAAAAAAATAAAAATAAAAAAATAAGACACCAAATATTATGACAAAAGATGCTCTCATTGCTTTTATCTCTCAGGAAATTCCAAGAGCTATGAGCCAAGAACTGGGGACAAAGACCAAATACATATTTCTTATTATAAATAATAATATCACAAGTGGATGAGATGAAAAACTATGTCAGCAGATGGAATAGCATGGGCTAAGTTCCAGAGATGAGAAGGTCTATTACACATGAGCAGGATGGACAGATGTGTAGTGTGACTGCTTGTAGAGAGGAACAGTGGCAACAGAAAAAGCTAGAATGCCAGAGAGTTGACGTGGTTTAGGGTCTTCCAAGCTATGTGGAGGAGTCTGTGCTCACTTAATAAAAATGGGAATCCTCAAAATGTTTGCAACAGTGGAGTCAACTGCCTAGATGTGTGTTTCCCCTGAAATAAATAACAGTAAGAAGAAAAGTTTTGGCTGCCCTGAAGAGAATGGTGTGATGGGCAAGACTGAAGACAGAGAAATCACATAGTAATCTATGTTAGAGATGGTTGCTCCTCAGCGAGTGTAAGTGGGATAGAAAAAAAGGAATGGGGCAAGATCTAGGAGATAACTGGTCAAGACTAAGTGGCTGAAGAAGGGTAGGAGAGGGAGATGATGGGGTGTGAAGAACACAGAGAGGCAAACGTGATTGCTCGAAAGGGAAGTGTAGAAATAAGTGTGCACATGAGTGTAGACAAGGAAGGAGTGATGAACTCAGTTGGGGCCTTATAAAATGTGAAGTGCTCCATTAAGCATTTAAATACACATATGGAGAGAAATCCAAGAGGCGGGTACTGATTCAATACTAACTGGCATAAATATGTGGTAACAGAAGCTGTGGGTAGAGATGAGATCACCAAAGGAAAAATAGGGAGTGAAGAGCAAATTACTGAGGACAGAGCTCAAGTATCCCACTTTAAGGTGGTCAAATTGACCAGCAAATACTGGTTTCTGTGCCTCTGGATTCTCATAGTAATATGCCTGTATTTCTCTTACGGGATTTATCATTTTAGCCCTGTAAAGTATGGTTATTTATATATTTAAATTTTGTTTTATTTGCTTCACCCCACAATAACTGAGTGTTTATCAAGCATCAGACTTTATTTTATATGCACTTTTTTTATACTCACAAGTGGTTTGAGAGATAAGCACTATGATTTTCCCTATTTGGTAGAGATAAGGCTATGTGTTCTCTAAATCCTGTACATACCACCCCCCCACCCCGGACATGCAACTAGACCTAATGTTCCAGCTAGCCTTAGGCCACTCCTGCCACTGGACTGAATGGCAGTCAAAGCAATACGATCTGATTTACGCTATTTCCAGGACTGGCCTCTAAATTACCTCTTTCACAATACTCCAGGCTCTCTTTTTTTCTCAACCTTTACTTGCTTCCAAAATACAGAGAATCCAGTGATGGATCCCAAGTCTCTTGTGAAATATTGGGGTTTCAGTCCCTGAATAGATTCTTGAAGGAGGGTGACCGCCAAAATGGCCACCTGAGCAGAAATACACATCAGAAAGTAACATAAGTAAGCAATAAATTTATTTTTTGTTTGTTTGTTTTGTTTTGTTTCTAATGACTGAGTTTGGTGTTGTTTGTTATAGCAATAAGCCTAACTGACTAATACACAAAAAAAGAGGAGAAATTAAATTTAGTAAAGTAAAAATTATTTATTCCAGTTCACATAACTTGTAAGTACCTTTGCTGGCATGTCAGTTTTCATATATTTGAACACACACACACAGATATATTACAAACTTCCATTCTAAAATGCTCCTTCCCTCCCAATTCACATAATCTCAGAGCTCAGGATGGGGGTCTCATCCATGAGGCAAAGGCCATGACAGTGTCTGTTACAGGAACAAATGGAGCTATGATGATAATTCCATTGCCATGCCACTGATGGGTCATAAAACTGTTGATAGAAAATGATCCACAAAAGTACTGCTTGGGAATTTGTTGCTCAGAAAATAAATGTCAAATGACAAGCATGGTAAGTAACAACTTGGTTTCTAGTCTTTTCCTCCCATTAACTTGAAACATAATTGTGGAAAAACAATACACAGAATAAAGGTCCTCTAAGGCCTCCCTTTATCTTTAGAATTCTATGACTAAGGAAGATTGAATTTTAAAGATCCCTTAAGAAATTATTGTTTTAATTACTAACGTTCCTTCAGCAATTCCATCTTGCAAACAGCATCATCTTAACTGGGATTTTAAAAGAAGAAAATGAAAAATATTAGAAATATTGAAAAAAGCAATCTAGATTGCAGTGCAATAAGACAAAAAAGTGAAATCCCTAACAGGGCTGCTTGGCAGGCATGTTGCCTATCATAGTAGTATGATCATTAAAATCCTATTAGTAGCTAAACAAAGCATTCAGAAGTAAAATAATCATAAAGGGTCTTTTATATGTGTAGAATTCTTATCAATTTGCTGTGAAATATAGTACTCAATATTGGAATTTGGTGTGCAATTTGAAATCTTGCTGCCGAAATGTCTAAACTAACAATGGTGCCCACAGCTTGTCTATGACAATAGCTGTTATTTTGCCTGCTGACTATATAAATAAAGTTGAGAAATATATTAAATAAGAAAATCAGAATGGAGATGACATCAGAATAAATCAACAAATCTTCATCTGTATACAGAAACATACAACAATTTCAAAAGAAGATTTGTTGGCTACCTAAAACCTGAAGCAGCAATTTGGATTTGGATAATGAAAGTAAGGAAAATCTTAATTATGTCCAAACTAAATTAATCTGGATTCCCCTAGTGCATTTATTCATGTCATAACAGTCATCACTTAAGTCCATAATGATGAAATCATACATCTGAGTTTGAGCACAGAGAGGGAGGAAGGGAGAGGGAGAAAGAGGGAGGGAGGGAGAGAGGGAGGAGGGGAGGAAGAGAAGGAGAGAGAGAGAGAGAGAGAAAGAGAAAGAGAGAGACAGGGACAGAGACAGAGAGAGACAGAGAGGAGAGAGACTGAATTAAAGTCCAGTATAACGTTTGTGCTTTGGGGGAAGGTAAGAGTAACAAGTTGGTAACAAGGAAAATTCCTAGCTAATGAGCACACTCACTAAGAAAAGCCATGGGTTTTTATATATGTATATAACATATAAAATATATTTAATTCAATATTTGTAATAACTTAGGTTATTGAGATTTTAAGGGAAAACATGTTTTTCTTTATACCTTAAACCTAGAATGTATTCAACTTATTTAATTTCTTTTAAATTTCTAATTAGAGAAATCTCAATTTTAAAGCATAGATTTTTGTTACAAAGAAAAAAATCAAAGAGGGGACTTTTTAAATTTCAGGTTGAAATTGGTGGACAATGTATATTTGTCTCCCAGCTCAGAAAATCCAATGCCAAGAACCAGCACACAAAACTGCAGCTTGTCCAAATTGCCTGTGAGATTCCCGCCTTCAAATATATTTATCCAATGATTCCCATTTTATCTTTTTTAAATAAAAGTTTTAAGGATCATAAAAAATAAATATGCCATGAGTTTGTGGATTTTTTTCTTCTTTTTTCCTTTTGGCTTGTTCATGCTGCGTTAGTGGCATAATTCTTTATCCAAAGCACTGGCACTCTGGTGCCATCAAGCCGTGATGATTTTTGCCTTATTGCATTTAGCAGTGCTTTAGCATTATGGCTGCCCAGTTCCTCAGGGAACAGGAGGGTGCTGAAAAGAAAATAAATAAAAAGGAACAAAATAAAGATAGAAAGAAATAATCATTGGAGAACCTCCTCAGGGAGTGCAGAAAAGCAAAAGCCAAAGAAAGTAACAAGTTACAGTGTTGTGAAAATAGTGTGAACCTGTTACAGGGGAAACATGTGTTTGATAGAATTTAAATTATTTAAGACCCTAGAAAGAGATTTTACTCATCTTCTGCTTTTAGACAAGAACTATCTGCAAATGATTTTATTTACTCCTTTCTCTTATCCTTTATTTTTCTACCTTTAAATATTACTTTCAATCTTTAATGCTAGATTCAGGTAACTAAGGTTATTCTGCATTGTGTATTTCTTTTCTATTTATTTGTTTTGCTGCATTCATCTGGTTATAAGTGCCATGATGACATATTATAGGCAAATATTGCAAAGTCAAGCAAATTGTAAACAATCTTTATGCCTTAAATTTATTTCGTCTTTGCAATGCCAAATAACATTGGGTTGTAGCTTTTTTTTTCTGGGACATCAATAAAGATTGATATAGCTTTCAGGGGGTTAGGATTGCCAAGCATACTTTTTAGAATCATGGGAAAAGGATTGCCACAACTTTTCCAAATTCTGAAGTTTAACACAACTCTAAAAAGAGAGTGACTACAGTAGACTATTAAAAAAAAAAGTTAAGTGTGAAGATGCACAAAGAGTACCCCACATAAAATTAGTGAGCAGAGTTTACTCTCTAGTCTCAGCACCAGTAGGAAGCAAGTGGTTGTTTTTACATCCAGTACAACAGATTTTTGCTTTTTGTGGCTCCTCAGGTCTGAGGGTGGCCATTTGTCTATGACACAGAAGAGACTGAAGCCATCTAACCCCTATGGAGCTATATTAATCTTTGTAGTCTAACAACATGATTTCAGTGGAGGATAGGGAAACAAATTCTTAAGTTCCAAAACAGGTGGGCTTTTTGCAGAGACACAGCATCACAACGTGAACAGAATGACACAACAGCACAACACCCATCTCCCATCCTCCTTGGACTCAGAAGAGAAGGGAGGGGAGGATCCTTCCTCAAAGAGCAGAGTTAAGCATGACATTTTCTCAGCTATCTAACCATGTTGACAACAGTGAGGTATGGTGGGCAAGTGTCATTTCAACAGACTGCATATCCTCAAAGAAACTGAATTTTAGCTTTCCCTGCTGGGGAAGGACTGATGCCTCTATAGCAGGTCTTAGTAAGTCCTGAGTGGGATGTACCCTCCCCTCATGCTGACATAAAGACAATGACATCGGGCCCTACCATTAATGGGATGAGCTGCATGAGGTCCTTCCTTAATGATAGCCAGGGATTTAAGGCAAACGCTTCTGAGTGAGTCGTGGTGAATATTTATCAAGAAGCCAATCTTACATTGCAGACATTGCACTGGCACATAAAAGTCTAACTCAAAGAGTACCCATTGTTTTTCTGGTGGAGACATTCAGGTTGTAATTTATTTAGAGGTGCTTCAGTCATCAACTTTTTAGGGAGTCATAGACTCATCCCAGAGTTTGCTCCTGAAGCAGGGGAATGTATATGTTCTTAATAAAGAAGTTAAGAAGGAACAAGATCTTTATAAATCTTTGGGTGCTAGGTAAACTGCATAAACTAAGTCTTAAAAACATATATGCAAGTTTTTATGTGATATTTATCTGCTGCTTAGACCCTGTTAGTGTAATAGAAAAGTATTCCTATTTTATAGGAGAGGAAACTGAGCCTCAGAGTATCTAAGGGATTTAAAAAAAAAATACCATATATAATAATATGCCAGCTCAAAATACTACATGGCATTCTAACACATAGAATCAAACCTGAAAAATTGTCACCCATATTCAACTCCATATCATGTATACTATACCAAAGAAGCTAGGTGTCTATTAAGATCCTTGGCTTTGGAGAAAGGGAGACACCTAAATCCCAATCCTAGCTCTTTCTTCTTCTTGCCAAGAGATCTTGGTAGGTTATTTAATCTTGCGTGGGTCCTGGTCTTCTCATCTATAAAATAGGTTAAAGTGGATGTTTATTGTAGGGTTACTGGGAGGATTAAGTGAAATTGCAGGCATTTTTTTCTACGTTCATTCAGTTGCTTCCCAAGTGTGGAACAAAGAGCAACCAGTGACCTCACTTGTTCCCATTCTCATCGTTGAGAGACAAGGAAAATATTCTGGCTCTTCAGACATGGATGCCTGGAGAGGGTGAAGAATGTGGCAACATTTCTTAACAGAGATCTCAGGCCACCTGAGAATTACAATAATAGCTAAAATTTATCATTACAAAAGTATGTTTTGTGTTCCATTGAAAAATGTTGAGTTGAGAAGCGAACAGATATATGAGCTTCTTGCTATTGTGAAGAATTAAGCATATAGTCAGAAACTGAGGAAATTGGTTTTAGTTTTCAGTTTGTATAATATCCCTAACAATTTAACATGGTCAACAGGGTAAAGGTGTACCTGTGGTCCATGTATTAATTGCCTACTTTAATATTATGCAATCCACCTAAAAGACCTCAAGAGCGAGAATGACAAAATACTGAACATGTCACAAAAAAAATGCACTGACCATAAAGATTGCAAAGTTTTAGAAGCAAATACTGATTGCATACATATGATGTGCCAGGAACTGTTCTAAATGTTTTACTTTGTTTTATTGAGTTTGTACACCAACGTTGAAATAGAGGAATATTTTTTCATTAGATTAAATCTCTGCTGATTAGTTATGGAAAAAGGACTTCAATGTAGGCAGCCTGACTTGAGTCCATAGCCCATGCTCTAGGCAGTATGTACCATCTAACTGTAAACAATACAGAAATGAAAAAGATATAGTTCATCTCAGCTATAGGCATCTATCTGTCTGGACGATTTAAGAACTACTTTTAGGACATAGCATATTTTAACTTATGTTAAACTGATCACTAAAATAACACACCAAAGTTTAGGAATATTGTTTTGGAAATAATATTATAAAAAACAAGCAATGATTTGCTGTGTTTGAGGAACGAGAAATAAGAGCTATATTATAGCAATACTGCATCATCCTAGAACTTGATTAACAGCTCTGTGAAATTCCAGAGAACATATAATCTGATCCTCTTAACTTTATAAACAAATAAACTGAGGGACACAGAATAATAAAGCAGTAAATGTACCTATGTCTTATATTGTTTCTTTGTTTTAGAATTTTATTTATTTTTTTTATACAGCAGGTTCTTATTAGTCATCCATTTTATACACATCAGTGTATACATGTCAATCCCAATCTCCCAGTTCATCACACAACCCCCCCGACCCCCTGCTACTTTCCCTACTTGGTGTCCATACTTATGTTCTCTACATCTCTGTCTCTATTTCTGCCCTGCAAACCGGTTCATCTGTACCATTTTTCTAGGTTCCACATATATGCGTTCATATATGATATTTGTTTTTCTCTTTCTGACTTACTTCACTCTGTATAACAGTCTCTAGATTCATCCATGTCTCTACAATTGACCCAATTTCATTCCCTTTTATGACTCACTAATATTCCATTGCATATATGTACCACAATTTCTTTATCCATTCATCCGTCCATGGGCATTTAGGTTGCTTCCATAACCTGGCTATTGTAAATAGCACAGCAATGAACATTGGGATGCATGTGTCTTTTTGAATTATGGTTTTCTCTGGGTATATGCCCAGTAGTGGGATTGCTGTTCATGTTGTAATTTTATTTTTAGTTTTTTTTTAAGGAACCACCATACTGTTCTCCATAGTGGCTGTATTAATTTACATTCCCACCAACAGTGCAAGAGGGTTCCCTTTTCTCCACACCCTCTCCAGTATTTGTTGTTTGTAGATTTTCTGATGAAGCCCATTCTAATTGGTATGAGATGATACCTCATTGTAGTTTTGATTTGCATTTCTCTAATAATTAGTGATGTTGAGCAGCTTTTCATGTGCTTCTTGGCCATCTATATGTCTTTGGAGAAATGTCTATTTAGGTCTTCTGCCCATTTTCTGATTTTTTTTCTTTAAATATTGAGCTGTATGAGCTGTTTATATATTTGGAAATTAATCTTTTGTCCATTGATTCATTTGAAATATTATTTTCCCATTCTGAGGGTTGTATTTTCATCTTATTTGGAGTTCCCTTTGTTTTGCAAAAGCTTTTACGTTTCATTAGGTCCCATTTGTTTATTATTGTTTTTATTTCCATTACTCTAGGAGGTGGAACAAAAAAGACCTTGCTGTGATTTATGCCAAAGAATGTTCTTCCTATGTTTTCCTCTAAGAGTTTTATAGTGTCCAGTCTTACGTTTAGGTCTAGAATCCATTTTGAATTTATTTTTGTGTATGGTGTTAGAGAGTGTTCTAATTTCATTCTTTTACATGTAGTTGTCCAGTTTTCCCAGCACCACTTATTGAAGAGACTGTCTTTTCTCCATTGTATATCCTTGCCTCCTTTGTCATAGATTAGTTGACCATAGGTGTGTGGGTTTATCTCTGGGCTTTCTATCCTGTTCCATTGATCTATAGTTCTGTTTTGTGCCAGTACCGTACTGTCTTGATTACTGTAGCTTTCTGGTATAGTTTGAAGTCACGGAGTCTGATTCCTCCAGCTCCGTTTTTTCCCCTCAAGACTGTTTTGGCTATTAGGGGTCTTTTGTGTTTCCATACAAATTTTAAGACTTTTTGTTCTGGTTCCATAAAAAAATGCCATTGGTAATTTGATAGGGATTGCACTGAATCTTTAGATTGCTTTGGGTAGTATAGTCAATTTCACAATATTGATTCTTCCAATCCAAGAACATGGTATACCTCTCCATCTGTTGGTATCATCTTTAGTTTCTTTCGTCAGTGTCTTATAGTTTTCTGCATGCAGGTCTTTGTCTCCCAGGTAGGTTTATTGCTAGGTATATTATTCTTTTTTTGCAATGGTAAGGGGGATTGTTTCTTTAAGTTCTCTTTCAGATTTTTTTAATCATTAGTGTATAGGAATGCTAGAGATTTCTGTGCATTAATTTTGCATCCTGCAACTTTAACAAATTCATTGATTCACTCTAGTAGTTTTCTGGTGGCATCTTTAGGATTCTCTATGTATAGTATCATGTCATCGGCAAACAGTGAGAGTTTTACTTCTTCTTTTCCAATTTGTATTTGTTTTATTTCTTTTTCTTCTCTGATTTCCATGGCTAGAACTTCCAAAATTATGTTGAATAATAGTGGTGAGAGTGGACATCCTTGTCTTGTTCCTGATCTTAGAGGAAATGCTTTCAGTTTTTCACCATTGAGAATGATGTTTGCTGTGGGTTTGTCGTATATGGCTTTTATTATGTTGAGGTAGGTTCCCTCTATGCCCATTTTCTGGAAAGTTTTTTTATCATAAATTGGTGTTGACTTTTGTCAAAAATTTTTCTGCATCTATTGAGAGGATCATATGGTTTTTCTTCTTCAGTTTGTTAATATAGTGTATCACATTGACTGATTTGCATATATTGAAGAATCCTTGCATCCCTGGGATAAATCCCACTTGATCATTGTGTATGATCCTTTAAATGTGTTGTTAGATTCTGTTTGCTAGTATTTTGTTGAGGATTTTTGCATCTATATTCATCAGTGATATTGGTCTGCAATTTTCATTTTTGTAGTATCTTTGTCTGGTTTTGGTAACAGGGTGATAGTGGCCTCATAGAATGGGTTTGGGAGTGTTCCTTTCTCTGCAATTTTTTGCAAGAGTTCGAGAAGGAATGTTGTTATCTCTTCTCTAAATGTTTGATAGAATTCACCTGTGAAGCCATCTGCTCCTGGACATTTTGTTTGTTGGAAGATTTTTAATCACAGTTTCAATTTCATTACTTGTGATTGGTCTGTTCATATTTTCTATTTCTTCCTGGTTCAGTCTTGGAAGGTTATACTTTTCTAAGAATTTGTCCATTTCTTCCAGGTTGTCCATTTTATTGGCATATAGTTGTTTGTAGTAATCCCTTATAATCTTTTGTATTTTTGCAGTGTCAGCTGTGATTCCTCCGTTTTCATTTCTAATTTTATTGAATTGAGTCCTCTCCCTCTTTTTCATGATGAGTCTGGCTAATGGTTTATCAATTTTGTGTATTTTCTCAAAGAACCAGCTTTTAGTTTTATTGATCTTTGCTATTGTTTTCTTTGTTTCTATTTCATTTATTTCTGCTCTGATCTTTATTATTTATTTCCCTCTGCTAACTTTCGGTTTTGTTTTTTCTTCTTTCTCTTGTTCCTTTAGGTGTAATGTTAGATTGTTTCTTTGAGATTTTTCTTGTTTCTTGAGGTAGGCTTGTATAGCTATAAAATTCCATCTTAAATATGCTTTTGCTGCAACCCATAGTTTTTCAGATCATCATGTTTTCCTTGTCATTTGTTTCTAGGTATTTTTTGATTTCCTCTTTGATTTCATCAGTGATCTCTTGGTTATTTAGTAACATATTGTTTTGCCTCCGTGTGTTTGTGGTTTTTTACAATTTTTTCCCTGTAATTTATTTTTTAATCTCATAGTGTTGTGGTTGGAATAGATGCTTGATATGATTTCAATTTTCTTAAATTTACTGAAGCTTGATTTGTGACCCCAGATGTGATCTATCCTGGAGAATGTTCCATGTGCACTTGAGAAGAAAGTGTAATCTGCTCTTTTTGGATGGAGTGTTCTATAAATAGCAATTAAATCTCTCTGGTCTTTTTTGTCATTTAAAGCTTCTGTTTCCTTATTTATTTTCATTTTGGATGATCTGTCCATTGATGTAAGTGAGGTGTAAAAGTCCCCCACTACTTTGTGTTACTGTCAAATTCCTCTTTTATAGCTGTTAACAGTTGCCTTATGTATTAAGGTGCTCCTATGTTGGGTGCATATATATTTATAATTGTTATATCTTCTTCTTGGATTGATCCCTTGATCATTATGTAGTGTCCTTCCTTGTCTCTTGTAAAATTCTTTATTTTATAGTCTATTTTATCTGATATGAGTATTGCTACTCTAGCTTTCTTTTGATTTCCATTTGCATGGAATATCTTTTTCCATTCCCTCATTTTCAGTTTGAATGTGTCCCTAGATCTGAAGTGGGTCTCCTGTAGACAGCATATATATGTGTCTTGATTTGGTATCTATTCAGCAAGCCTGTGTCTTTTGGTTGGAGCATTTAATCCATTCACATTTAAGGTAATTATCTATATGTATGATCCTATGACCATTTTCTTAATTGTTTTAGTGTTGTTTTGTAGGTCCTTTTCTTCTCTTGTGTTTCCCACTTAGAGAAGTTCCTGTAGCATTTGTTGTAGAGCTGGTTTGGTGATGCTGAATACCCTTACCTTTTGCTTGTCTGTAAAGCTTTTGATTTTTCCATCGAATCTGAAAAAGATCCTTGCTGGGTAGAGTAATCTTGGTTGTAGGCTCTTCCCTTTCATCACTTTCAGTATATCATGCCACTCCCTTCTGGCTCATAGAGTTTCTGCCGAGAAATCAGCTCTTAACTTTATGGGAGTTCCCTTGTATGTTATTTGTCATTTTTCCCTTGCTGCTCTCAGTAATTTTTCTTTGTGTTTAATTTTTGCCAGTTTGATTACTATGTGTCTCGGTCTGGTTCTCCTTGGGTTTATCCTTTATGGGACTCTCTGTGCTTTCTGGACTCAGTGGCTATTTCCTTTCCCATGTTAGGGAAGTTTTCAACTATAATCTCTTCTAATATTTTCTCAGGACGTTTCTCTCTCTCTTTTCCTTCTGGGACCCCTACAATGCAAATGTTGCTGTGTTTAATGTTGTCCCAGTGGTCTCTTAGGCTGTCTTCATTTCTTTTCATTCTTTTTTCTTTATTCTGTTCTTCAGCAGTGAATTCCACCCTTCTGTCTTCCAGGTCACTTTTCTGTTCTTCTGTGTCAGTTATTCTGCTATTGATTCCTTCTAGTGCAGTTTTCATTTATCTTATTGTATTGTTCATCTCTGTTTGTTCTTTAATTCTTCTAGGTCTTTGTTAATCATTTCTTGTATCTTCTCGATCTTTGCATCCTTTCTTTTTCTGAGGTCCTGGATCATCTTCACTATCATTATTCTGAATTCTTTTTCTGCAAGGTTGCCTATCTACACTTCTTTTAGTTGTTTTTCTGGGGTTTTATCTTGTTCCTTAATCTGATACATAGCCCTCTGCCTTTTCATCTTGTCTATCTTTCTGTGCATGTTTTTTTTTTGTTCCACAAGCTGCAGGACTGTAGTTCTTCTTGCTTCTGCTCTCTGCTGTCTGGTTGATGAGGCTATCTAAGAGGCTTGTGCAAGTTTCCAGATGGGAGGGACCGCTGATGGGTAGAGCTGGCTGTTGCTCTTGTGGGCAGAGCTCAGTAAAATTTTAATCTGCTTGTCTGCTGATGGGTGGGGCTGTGTTCCCTCCATGTTGGTTGTTTGGCCTGAGGTGCCCCAACACTGGAGCCTACCCAGGTTCTTTGGTGGGGCTAATGGGAGACTGTGGGAGGGCTCATGCCAAGGAGTACTTCCCAGAACTTCTGATGCCAGTGTCCTTGTCCTCACGGTGATACACAGCCACCCCCACCTCTGCAGGAGACCCTCCAACACTAGCAGGCATGTCTGGTTCAGTCTCCTTCCCCTGGGTCCCAATAAGCACAGTACTTTGTGTGTGCCCTCCAAGTGTGGAGTCTCTGTTTCCCCCAGTCCTCTCAAAGTCCTGCATCAATTACCTCTAGCCTTCAAAGTCTGATTCTCTAGTAATTCCTCCTCCCATTTCCAGACCCCCAGGTTGGGAAGCCTGATATGGGGCTCAGAACCTTCACTCCAGTGGACTTCTGTGGTATAAGTGTTCTCCAGTTTGTGAGTCACCCAGTGAGCAGTTATGGGCTTTGATTTTATTGTGATTGCACCCCTCCTACCATCTCATTGTGGCTTCTCCTTTGTCTTGGATGTGGGGTATCTTTTTCAGTGAGTTTCAGTGTCTTCCTGTCGATGATTGTTCAGCAGGTAGTTGTGATTCTGGTGTTCTTGTAAGAGGGAGTGAGAGCATGTCCTTCTACTCCACCATCTTGAACCAATCTCCCCTATGTTTTATATTGTTAATTAACCTTTCTGTTTCACAGGGTGCCCAGGCTATGTAGCCAATGTTAAAAAGCAAAAAAATAGCAGGTAAGCAACACCCAGGCAAGGTCATAGAGAAAGACAACACACACATTAGGCTTGAATGGAATAGAGTTTACTTACAGCAAGAAGAGAGAAAGAGTACACAAGATCCAGACCCTCATGATGTTGGTCTCCCATGGCTAGGTTATCCACTCCCCTTCTGACAAAAGAGATTTGGCTGTATACATCCCATTTCTTGCTGCAATAGAGGAATCATGACCCCTCCCCCTTGGGATCTGACATACAGAAAGCTGGGGCCTTGCCTGAGGACCATTGACACATGTGCTTAAGAAGAACAAAGGAGTACACACTGAGTCTGAAACAGGGAAAGACATTCCCACACAAGGCAATCAACCCAGTGCAGGCTGTTAAGACTCTTTATCTCTTGGTAACAAAGTGTTCTGAGCCCAGGGCCCATTCTTATGTGACCAAGCAGGGATCCAAAGATGGCATGCATCAGACTGCCTTTCCTAACACTTTCATATCTTTTTCACTTGTTTGTTAAATAATTTTTAAGAGTCTAAATAATGGTTATGCATATCTGAGACTATTTAAGGTAGAATTATGCCCAGGATTAAGTATTCTGAAAATGTCTTATGATTGTTTAAAATAGATTTTATAAGGCATGTTTTATTTATTTATTTATTTTTATTGGGGTATAATTGTTTTACAATGTTGTGTTAGTTTCTAATGTACAGCGAAGTGAAGTAGAGTTCCCTGTGCTATATAGCAGGTTATTTTTAGTTATCTATTTTGTGTCAACCCCATTATCCCAATTCATCCCCGCACCACTCTCCCCCCGTGGTGTCCATACTTTTTTTCTCTATGTCTGTGTCTCTATTTCTGCTTTGCAAACCAGTACATTTGTACCATTTTTCTAGATTCCACATATATGTGTTAATATATAATATATTTTTTTCTCTTTCTGACTTATTTCACTCTGTATGACAGACGCTAGGTACCTCCACATCTGGTTTTAAAGGCAGATTTTTATCTTCTTTTAGCAGCTTGTATCAGTTTCTCATGGCTGCTATAACAAATTGCCACGAACTTGTAGACTTAAAACATCACAAATTTATCTTATAGCACTTGGGATCAGAAGTCTGACATGAGTCTCAAAGGGCTAAAATCAAGGTGTTGGCAGAGCTATGTTCCTTTTCAAGGCCCTAGGGTAGAATTCATTTCCTTCCCTTTTCCAGATTCTAGAGGCTGATTGCATTCCTTGCCTAGTAAACCCTGTTGATCTTCAAAGCCAGCAATGGCTAGTTGAATGTTTTTCACATCTCATCACTCTGACATTGACAAGGCTGCTGCCCTATTTTACTTATGAAGACCCTTGTGATGACACTGGGACCATGTGGATAATCCAGGATTATCTCCCAATCTCAAGGTGAACTGATTAGTAATGTCAGTTCCATCTGCAACCTTAATTCCCTTTTGTCATATAATATAACATATTCACAGGTTGTGAAGCTTAGGATGTGGACATCTTGGGGGAGCATTATTCTGCCTACCACATAGCCTATACCCAGAGTATCCAGACAACAAGAAAAATCCCTAGTCTCTCCATAGAAAACAAAATTATCACAGTCATGCCCAGGGTGTCACAGAAACCTGCAAACAGCTATGGGCTGATCTTATACGCAGTGACACTGAGACTCTGAAGAAATTACTGCATTATCTGTAATCATTACAAACACTGAGGACTTGAATTGGGGGAGTGATGAGGGAGAGGGATTATTCTTATCCAGAACTTTCCTAAAACATTGTTCCTGAGAATATTAGAACTTTTCACTCCTGGTTCCATCACCTCAGTCCATAACATAGACACTAACCATTGAAATTAGGTCTCTAGCTCTCTGTCCCAGAGCTGCACAGGTAAAAAGGTATATATTTCAAATATGAAACATATCTGTAAGTTTTGACTGACCAGATCAAAGTGACTAAAGTATATGAGTTGGCAGTGATGCTAATAATGGTGCCAGTGATGTAATCAATGAATGTATATAAATTAATAAATTCTTAAGATGCATTACCCTGTGTATACAGGGATAACATTACTAACACAGCAACAAACATTTGGAGTCCACATGGTGGCCACCCATAAGGCTATTTATGGCTATAATTAGAAATTCAGCACGTCAAGCTAAAACATGGTCACCAAAATGGACTAATCAGCCAAGACTAACTCATAAGACAATGATAACATTAAAACTTTTAAAATGGTAAGCCCAGTGCTAATCAAATACAAAAAAGGTCCTATGGTAAGCTATATCAAGGGCCCAGTGATGACTATGTCCTGATTCCCGCAATCTGTGAATACATTATATTACGTGGCAAAAGGCTCATTGCAGATGTAATTAAGGTTATAGATCTTGAGATGAGATTTTTCTGGATGATCCAGTAGGTTCATTTCAATCACGTGAGCTCTTAAAAGCAGAGAACTTTTCCTTGCTATGGTCAGAGAGATGAGATGAAGGAAGAGACGGGAGAGATTCCAAGCAAGCATGGGAGTACTTGACACACCATTGTTGGCATTGAAAATGGAAAGGGGGCTGCAAGCCAGAGGATGTGGAGGTCTCCAGAAACTGGGACTATCCTTAAGCTGGCTCCTAACAAGGACATGGGACTTCAGTCCTAAAGTTGCAAGGAACTGAATTCTGCCAATGGTCTGAATGAGCAGGAAATGGATTTGCCCCTAAAGCTTTCTGGAAGGAACACAACAGTGTCATCACCTTGATTTTAGCTTAGTGAGACCTGTACCAGACTTTTGACCCACAGAATTGTGAGATAATACACTTACATTGTTTTAAGCCCTTAAATATCTGGTAATTTGTTCCATCAGCAACAGATAATTAATTCAGCTTCTAAAAAAGTGGAATGCTCTCATTATCTTTAAGCTTTGGAGCAAAAACCATACTGTTTACCTGGACAATTTGCATTTATACACAACTATGTTGCTAACTTTTTTTTTTTTTAACTCTAAAATTGTGTAACATTCCAAGATCCCACAAATATTGGCCTTCTCAGTCAGGAGTGTGTGGATCCAAGACAACTTTTAGAGCAGGAAGGATTCACTCTGAAAGAGCCATGCTGTCTCCATCATTTTATTCAGGAAAATCAGATGATCCTAAATGCAGACGTGAAGGTGAAAAGTTTCACAAATGGGTGGTTTCTCTCTACGTGGTGTTTGTTTGTAGGCACATCTCCCTGTTTCCTTCCCTGACCCACCTCTGTTCTTGAGTTACTGACCCACAGTTACCAGTTCAGGGACTTCTGAAGTAGAAGATTAGAATTAATTGCACCATTTTTCTGGGTTTAAGTGATGTCTATCTTGGTGACCCAGTGTTGTAAAGTGAATAGTTAGCTGCCAAGATGGGAGAGGTGCTCTGCAGATTCATCTTGGAGGATGTTGCATTACAAAAAAATCAAGCTGAAGAAACTTCTACTTAAAATGAGGTTTTGTTTTAATCAAGATGATTTTTCTTGCTCCTCTTCCAATCAAACCTTCTATATAATGAAATAGATAAAGAATATAATCACAGCTAAGCTACTCATGGCAGAGTTACCTTGGTCCAAAATGATACTGGATATCCTGTTATTAAAGATCTTAAATAACTTGACTCCAAGCACAATACTTATACTATGATGTTCTGGTTTGCAGATGATGTTAAATTGGGGGGAAAGGTCATCCTTGAAAAACAATCCTCAGATAGGAAAAGAATTAGCTCACTTAAATACCTGGGCTAATAGATAGAAAATTCAATGCAGATAAATACAGAATAATGAGTCCTGTAGCATGTAATAAAATAACATAATATCTCCTTAATGGGAAGGTACTATAGCATATTGACCTGGGGAGTGATATGAGTTATTTTAATAAAAAACTATATTAAAGATTATTCACCTCCATTATTATTTTATTTTATTTTTATTTTATTTTGCGGTACGCGGGCCTCTCACTGTTGTGGCCTCTCCCATTGCGGAGCACAGGCCCTGGACGCGCATGCTCCGGATGCGCAGGCTCCGGACGCGCAGGCTCAGCGGCCATGGCTCACGGGCCCAGCTGCTCCACGGCATGTGGGATCTTCTCAGACCGGGGCACGAACCCGTGTCCCCTAGCATCGGCAGGCGGACTCTCAACCACTGCGCCACCAGGGAAGCCCTCGATTATTATTTTAAAAAGACATGCAGTGTGTTTTGTTAGACCTCAACTAAAGCAGCACATTCAATCTAATCACTGTATATACTCCAAGAAGCATATTTAGAATGAGCCTTAAAGGGGCGATTTGTAGAACAAGCTAAATAAAAGCACTTATCAGAGACACAAGTTTGAAAGCAATTATAGGGAAAACTGACCATTTTCTCTTTGGTAAGTCAGACATGTTAGAAAAGGTTGGAACAGCAGGGTGTCAGGACTGGGATAGCAAGCATATTGCATTGTGAAGGCAGAGGGAAGCTGCTCAGGAAATCTACCTCTTCTTCTTCAGGATCCACTTTTATCAATAATCTGTCAATTCCATTAACTTCTTCAGCAATTACAAAACCCTGGATAACAAATACAACGTAGATAATTCTCTCTGACAGTCCTGCTTATTTGGGGCCCCTTTACATTACTAAGGCTCCGGAACCTAGACTTTAGGATTCAGACAATATCAAATGAGACCTTTATGTGATAAGGCTACTTCCTTCAGAGCTTTTATCTTATTGGTGTCCTGATTAAGCTCAATTCATCTGCAGATTTCTGGGAAATTAAAACATTAGGGAGTGCAGGCTGACTTGTATCAATCAAGGTAAAAGATAAAGGATAGGTGTAGACATAAAGGGAATGTGGAGTCATTTGAAAGCAACCCTTGAAAGTAGGCGTGGGTTACACAGCAAATGTAAAAACAAACTTTTATAATCAAAGAATAAGACAAATTTCTAATTACAAAACTGCCACGGCAGATAGGTGAAGTTCTCCACTCTTTTCCAGGATAAATTGAAGTGTGCTGTCAAGTACATGACAGACAACTAATATCTTCCCATATCTGTCTGTCATGGTACACTTCACTGTTTTGGAGGTCCCTGGAGGAATAGAAATTAAACTATTACTGTTGATAAGCAAATTAGTACCATGCTTGATTTCAGACTTTGGAATTGCATAGACCTGGTTTCTAAACCTGGTTCTGTGGCTCTAAGACAGGCCTTCTCAGTCTCAGTACCATTGACATGTTGGGCTGGATGATGCTTTGTTGGGCATTGCAGTGTGTTTAATAGCATACTTGGCCTCTATCCACTACCATCCTGCCACCTAGTTGTGACAACCAAAAATGTCTCCAGACATTGCCAGATGTCCTTGAGAGGGGGTAATAAAACAGCTCCTAGTTGAGAATTGAGAGTCATTGTTCTAAGACCTTGTGACATATCTTCATTAAATCTCAATTTCTTCATCTGTAAAATAACATGTTTTGCCTACCACCAAGTCATAGTCACATGTCTAACTGTCTCAGAACTAAGGAGCAGTTTTGTGCTCTCTAAATGAAAAAACAGAGATTCAAAGTCAACAATCGACTTGCCCATGGACTCACCAATCTTCAGTGGTGAACTTAGAGCTCTAACTCAGAAAATGGGTTAGTGGAACATAGGGATAAAATCATACTGACTCAGCATTCCATGTGTACTTTACCCAACAGACCTTAAGCCAGCATTAAGGAATCACCATGGACTGTCCATACCAATTATTCTCTCAGTGTAAATTTGAGGATTATCCTGATTTACTTTCTATTTTCTTCAACTATATGAATATTTGTCTAATCTTGGCTGTGGTTTGATTTACATATACAGAAGACAGTTTTGAGTAGAGCTGGACAGAGCCCTGAACTAATGGACCAAGTTGAGGAAAATATTTGTTTTTTTACAATACTGCATACTCTGCAAACAGTTAAACAAAAGCAAAAAGACACAGAAAAGGAAAGACTATTTTGCTTTTCACAAGATTGCAAAGTTGTGTATTTTCTTCTCTGTTCAATTTTTTTTTTTGAAAAACTTGTCACTCACCATGAGACTATATATTCTACCATAAGTTTTCTCTAATTTAAACAGCCTATTTTTTACCAAACATTAACCAAGCCGTAAAGAAGGAACTTTGGAACTTCAAATGAAGCTGTCAGAGATTCTTCCTGCCATCAGATGATTTGCAGCTGTGTGATTCATTTGTATCTTTATAAGAAATCAGGGGAAAAAAGAGATTATTAGCATTTCAATTCCTGTCAACTGCTGAAACTAACTAGGCCTGAAGATGTGCCTGGCTTCCCTGTGTTACTGCTGCGATAAATGCAGAATGCAGGCAGTGATATTGGAGGGACTTAGAAGAGGAAGTGATTGAGAAAGGAAGCATCATTGGTACCAAACACCCTCATACATGAATTATCATGCTCAGCTTTACTTGCACAGCATGGAGACATGCTGGGTATTGGCAGATAAGACAACTCAACATTTTAGTGTAGCCTGGTTGTGTACTCTCACATCCCATCTCAGCATACCAAGCTACTGTTCTAACCCTCAGTCTGATTGAAGTCATACCATTCTGCCAGCAGTTCTATACTTCATTTATACTAAATACAATTTCCTATGGTGATTCTCTCTGCCTAGAATGTTTTCACCCCCACCCTCTACTTTACAAACTCCTGCTGTCACCATGGAGAAATAAGCCCTGGTATATACCAACAGGGCACTTATTCTTTCCTCTGTGCAAGGAACTACAGCTGTGAAATAGTGATGAATATGACAATCACTTCCACAAAAGAGATACTTACTCCATGTTTGTTGTTTGACTAACTGAAAAATGAACGAAAAATTAGGTGCAGAATGAGTCTATTTTCTCCATACCAAGATTTAACATCTCTCAAGACCTGGAAATAAAACACAATTCACATGACTTCCTCTCTCAATATTTGATTAATGATTTCTCTTTATCTGGCATGATTGTTGTTGAACACATGCCCTCTATTTTTCACCTCCTGATCCCAAGCATGTAGTTCCATTATATGGAGTAATATTGTCATGCCTCTTATATTCAAGAGTTAATTTTTATTTTTAATTATTCTAGTCACTAGTAGAAAAAGTAAAAAGAAAATGAGTATCTAGAATCATAGGATTATACATATATTTTTAATTCTTATAAATTTATATAATACAAAAAAATTCAGACACAATTTTTGGGTGAGTCTGTAATGAAAACAGTTACCATGTAAACCAGGACCCAGGGAGTATATTTGTTTATTAAAATTATTCATTAGGTAACAAACTCTTACTAAGTTATGTGAGTGGTTGTGAAGAGAATTAATCAGAACATAATTGTCCTCCCCCTCCTTTTTTTAAATCTGTACAGATTCTTATATTGGGTAGTTTAAAAAAGAAAAAGTCTGTTGTTTTGTGAATAATTTTCATCTTCATGAAAGACCTTTGGTTTTTGGTGTTTTCCTTGTGTTTGAGTCATTGCTTTAATGGTAATTTTAGCCTTTCTTTATTCAGAATCATACATAAATACAATCATAAATGTGGCCACATGGATGAAGGACATACTAATTTTCTAGTTGACTTCATGGAATTATAAAATACAAAGGAATCTCAAAAATTATCTTCAGCCATAAACATATTCTGCCGAGAGGGAAACTGAGGTTCTTATTATTTGAATGATTCACTTAAGATAACATGGCAGGTAATGGCAGAGACCAAACTAAAACCAGATTCTGGTCTCAATTTTCAGTGTCTCAAAGTTCCCTCATGTTCTAAACAGCTGGTGTTCTTTCTTAAGCTGAGGTCCTCTCAGAAGCCCCATTTCTCCATACCATACCCTCATTCTCATTGGATGTTGCCCTGGGAAAGTTTTATTTTTGAGGTAATGTTCAGGGTTACCTTATTCCTAAATATTAATTACTGCAGTGCCAGATACTAGACAAGTGCTTTGGGCCTAACTGGACAATTCGCTCAGCAGCACAATTTCATTTATCCAAGAAGAGGGATCTAGTTGTGCCAGGAGTGTTCCCACTAAGTCTGCCTTTAATTAAATGGTCTATGGATTTTGTTGAAGCTTGTGAAGCTTCTTTGTTTTTGGCCTCCATTGAGTTTGTATCAATTTTCTGTTCAGTTTGAAGTCTCCAGAGGAATACTTTTCCTTATCAAGGTCAGTTTGGGGTCAAAACTGTTGGTAAATCATTTGAAGCCCTTTGTTCTTTCTTTTAAAACCACACTCATATAACTCTGGAGATTTTATTCATCTTTTTGGTCAATGTAGTGATATTATTTTGGGTCTGAGTACCAGACATGTTTAAGGGATAATCAAAGCATTAGAACAAACAGGAACTGTGCACACTGACTTTCAATCATTTATTTGGTCAGTCTCAAACATTTTGGAACTTACTATTTTGGCAAATGCCAGGTACTGTGCTAGGCTCTGGAAATACAAAGAAGAAATATACAGAGTCTGTCCTTAAGAAACTTTTTTTTTTTTTTTTTTCATTACGCAGGCCTTTCACTGTTGTGGCCTCTCCCATTGTGGAGCACAGGCTCCGGACGCGCAGGCTTAGCGGCCATGGCTCACGGGCCCAGCTGCTCCGTGGCATGTGGGATCTGCCCAGACCGGGTCACGAACTCACATCCCCTGCATCGGCAGGCGGACTCTCAACCACTGTGCCACCAAGGGAGCCCCCTTAAGAAACTTTTGTAACAGGAAATGTGTCCTGTGGTTTCCTGTGGACTTCTGTTCTCTCATCTGCTTATTATCTTCAATTTACAAAGTGCTGACAGTTTTCTTCCTATACATTTATTTTTTGAAATTCCCATGGACACCAGTTCACTTTCTCATCTCCACATGCTTGTTTTGCTGTAATTGTTTTCTGACTCTACTTCTGATTTCAAATATCTGTCTCCACAATCCCAGGACTAAATTCTACTGAATTTGGATTTCCAAGGGTGAGACATGGGAGGATTTATTTTTTAAAGGCTTATCTGATTGATGGAATTATTCCATATCTTGATTTGGGTGTTAATTACATGGATACATACATTCATGAACAGTCATTGAACTGCTTAGTTAAGATTTGTGCATTTTATTGTTCATAATTTTATCTTAACCATTTCAGAAAAAAATCTTTTCAGTTAATTAAAATAATTACTGTGAGAGTCAAAGACTTTTAAACTTTTTTTAATTGAGAGACATTGTTGAGAATGTCATGTAAACTATAGAATAATTCCCCCATATATGGAAAATATATAGCCATAAACATAGCTTTTTCAACATTTCGGGAAGTTTTCATTTTCCCCAAAGTTTATCTCTGTACCTTAGGATAAAAAATCTTGCCAAAAGACTTGAAAAAATCTGAATGACCATCAATAGTGGACTGGTGAGATAATCTATGGCTTATCCCTACAATGAAATAGCATGAAGTTATTTTTTAAAAAAGGAAAAAAAAAAAAAGAATAAGGAGGTTCTACTGGGGAACCATATCTAAGATAGGTTAATTGAAAATAAGAAGGTGCTAACTAGTGTGTAAGATGTGATATCATTTGTGTAAAAACAAAAAAATAATATTTTACATATATATGCACAAACAAATACATTTATAATACATAAATACTAATACAAACATATATTTTACACACTGATATATTTTATATACGAATATATACATATATTTGCATTAATGTTTTATTTGTATAAATACTCTCTAGAAGGAACAAACTAATAATAGTCTTTTCCTATTTGTGGAAATGGGCAATGACTGGGCAGTAGGAAAACTAGGGTGGGAGAAATGGAAGTGCCCTATATATTTTTTTAATATATATATATATGTTTTCATGTTTGAACAATTTACATGTATTGCTACTCAAATAGCTAAATCCAAATTAAAAAACAAAAACAAAAAAGCAAAACCTCCTGCCTGAGAAATTACTGCAGCATGTTTCCATAGGAGAAATAGATGGATCAATTTACAGAGGCTTGAAATGTGGAATACAGGTGAGATTAAAAAAGGAAGATCAATCAGAAAGTTGTAGCAGTTATGGAGGTGAAAGATGATGAGGGCCTAAACCAGAGAACCAAGAGCAACTTAGGAAGCAGAATCACTATAACTCAGTGGCTGATTAAGCTGAGGCTGAGTTGGAGGTAGGGGTGGGGATGGGGGGAAGGAGGAAGGACTTGGGATAACAGAAGTGTGGCCTTGGGGAAAAAGAGGTGTAGTTGTAACACGTTGAGTTTGAGTTCCACTCAGTATAACTAGGTGAACTGTCCAAAAAGCAGATGATGTAAGGGTTTTCAGCCAGCAGCAAGTTCAGGGCTTAACCCCTGCTTTATGATGTCTTCTGGGTTATTGAGCAACCACAAGGTGCCAAGCATTGTGCAAAGAACTTGCACTGCAGCATCTCTCAACTTACAACAACCATTGAAAGTCATTACCCGCACTTTAAATATGGGAACTCTCATAAGTGTATCAGTCCTGTTATTCATGGACAACCACACTTCGTCTGACGTATCAAAATGATGTTAAAGCCAGATTCTTCTAATGATCATCAAATAAGTGTGAGAGTGAAGTTAATTTTTTACAACAAGCATTCACATTAGCAGATGGTTGTTAATGTATTCTAAAGGAATTTCTGCTCATTATTTGACTGTCAGGAATCACCTTTAAACGGTCATCAAAACAAAGCCATGATGGCCCCTCAGAGATCTACCTGACACAATGACATACTAGCTGCACCACCCCTTTTTTTGAACAGCTTTATAGAAATATAATTCATATACCATATACTTCACCCATTTAAGATGTAGGGCTCCATGGTCCTTGGTATCCTCACAGAGTTGTACAACTATCAACAGAATCTAATTCCAGAACAGTTTCATCACCCCAAAAAGAAACTCCATACCCGTTAAAAGTCACATCTCGTTCCTCCCGTCCCTGCTGTCTCCACTCTAGCAACCACTCATATGCTTTCTTTACCTATTCTGGACATTTCATATAGATCATACAATCATACATTTCATATAAATAGAATCATATATTGACTTCGTGATTGACTTCTTTCATTTACCATAATGTTTTCAAGGTCAATCTATTGTATGGGCACTTCATTCCATTTTATTGGAAAATGATATTCTGTTGTATGCATATATCACATTTTATCTTCCCATTTATCATTTCATGGACATTTTTTTAGGTTGTTTCTAATATTTGGCTATTATGAATAAAGCTGCTATGAGTGTCTGTGTACAAGTTTTTGTGTAGACATATTCTCATCTGTCTTGGCTGTATAAGTAAGTGTGGAATTTCTTGGTCATATGTTAATTCTATGTTTAATGTTTTGAGGAACTGCCAAACTGTTTTCTAAAATAGATGCACTATTTTTTCAGTCTCATCAGCAATACACAAGAGCTCCAATATCTCTGCATTCTCATCAACACTTGTTATTGCCCATTTTTACCAATTATTGCCACCCTAGTTAGGGTGAAATTGTATCTTGTAATTTTAATTTTCCTGAAGTCCAATGATGTTGAACATGTTTTCCTGTGTTTATTGGGAATTTTTATATCTTCTTTGGAGAGATTTCTATTTAGATACTTAGGCCATTTTTAAATTGGATATTTATCTTTTTATTATTGAGTTATAAGAGTTTTTTTTTTAATGTATTCTTGATATGTCACTTATTAGATATATTTTGCAAATGCATTTTCCGATTCTGTGAGTTGTCATTTCAATTTATTGATGGTGTTATTTGTAGCACAAAGATTGCAATTTTGGTATAATATGATTTATCTACTTTTTCTATTGTTGCTTATGATTTTGGTATTATATGCAAGAATAAATTACTTAATTCATTACTTAATTGATTTACTCCTATGTTTTCTTATAATACCTTTATAGCTTTAGTTCTTATATTTACGTCTATGACCTGTTTTGAATGTGTGTGTGTGTGTGTGTTTGGTCTAAGGAAAGGGTTCAACTTCTTTTGCATGTGGATGTTCAGTTGTCCTAGTACCACTTGCTGAAAAGACTTATTCTTGCCCCATTGAATTATTTTGGCCTCATTGCAAAAACCGATTGACATTTTGCCTACTTCTTAGTGTGAAAAAATTCTAATTTAGCATGTTCTATTTCCTTTAGTTTTGTGAACTCTAGGGTGACTCATAAGGATCAGTAAAGTACCCAGTCTTATACTGTTATTTGTAATCAGTTAAAGACCAATATCATTTTACCAGATATAGTAGGCAGAATGACGGTCCCAAAGATGTCCACATTCTAATCTTCAGAACCTGTGAATATCTTATCTTACATGAAAGGGAATTAAAGTTGTAGATACAATTAAGGTTGCTCACCTTGATAAGGGGAGATTATCCTGGATTAAACTAGTGGGCACAATCTAATCACGAGTCTTTAAAGTGAAAGATGAAGATGCAGAAAAAAGAATCAGAGAAATACAATGTGAAAAAGACTCAAGTCACTATTAGTGACTTTGAAAATGTAGGAAGCAAGCCACAAGCCAAGTAATGCAGATGGCTCCAGAAGGAAAGGCAAGGAATTGGATTCTCCCCTAGAGTTTCCAGAATGAATCACAATTCTGTTGACACTTTGATTTTAACCCAGTGAAACCTATACAGGAACTCTCACTTACAGAACTGTAGATTATAAATGTGTGCTGTTTTAAGACATGAAGTTTGTGGTAATGTGTTAGAGAAGGAACAGAAAACTAATGCAGCAGTATTTTAAGGTAGCAACAGTCTAATCTGTGTAATCATCTTTATGGCCTACAGCCCTTTCATTCATCTAAAGACTGGCTAATTTCTGATCAATTAGGGAACACTGTACTGCCTTCCCCATTTTCCATATGACTTTCCCTCACTACAGCCAAGGGAAAGTCTCAGGGTCTGAGGCCACATTCAGAGAGCTGAACTGCCTGCCTCACTGTGTAGACAACCACTCTGGTATCCTCAGCTGCTAATATTCTGCCACTAAATCTACTTTAAAAAACATAAAAAGAAAAATAGCAGCACACTAAGGAATATAAATGTTTAGATGAATTCATGTGCTCTCCACTAGAGAGGATAATAATAAATCTGCTGGGCAGTACAAATTGCCCTCCAAGTTTAAAGTCACCTAGTCATTCCCAGGGAGATCAGCTGAATTAATGGTCAAACATGTTAATAGAATAATGGAGCGTCCTTAACCATTTCTAGAGGAGGAAGGGGAGGGGTGTACTGGATGCTTATTTTATGGCAATTTATGTCAGTGTAAAAGTTATAAAGATTGCCAGAAAGTAAAGGAGCATGATGTAGAATCACTGCAGAAACTGTAAAATCAATATCTCTAGGGTTTTCAGCATTGTACTTGGCAGGTCCTTTCAAATCCATTGCCTACATGATATTTTATGTATGTAACTGGCAATGGTGACGGTGGATGGTGTTCAACTCATGGAGCTGGCACCAAACCAATCATCAAAAATGAAAATGCATATGTCTCTCTCCATTTTCTATCTGCTTTCTCAGATGCTGTCTAAGATTAGATCCTAAACCCACGAGAAAGTTATCCACAGCAATGGCTGTTATGAAGGATTCTAAAAGTGTCTAAATAGATAGAAAAATGCAACTAACACTACAGATTTTTCTTGGTTAGAAAATAGAAATTTATTCAAATGGTTGGAAAGTGGGTTTTTAAAACTGAGATACTATTTTACTCCTATGATACGGGCACATATATAAAAAATAATATATTTTTTGGTAAAATTGTAAGAAAATAGAAACTCATATGGTTATTGGGAGAATATACATTGGAAAATCATTTGTGAAGTGAAAACTGGTAATATCTTATGTAATTTCAAATGAGCAAAATCTGGCCCAATGTGTGTAACTAAGCAGAGGCTTCCTAGAGTTTTTATATGTACCTATGTCTTCCCAGTAAATCCTTGGGAATCATCATTTTGATGTTGCAAATTTATATTATTGGCAACAACTTCCTTGACATTCAATCCCCCAACTCATCCAAAGGTTGTGTGAAACTCCAGTTATCTGCACCAAAAGAATAATAATTGCAAGAACTAAATGGCTTCTGACTTACACAGTATGTAATATGGGAAACTGTTTTCTTAGAAACAGAATCTCAAAGATGAAACTCAGTAATAGATGCTTTGATCAGATTAGATATAAATCAGTGATGCCTATTTGCCTGTGTAAAATGTGACCCTGGTGGTCAATTGAAGACAATGATGAATCAATTTCCATTATTGTGGATAGCTGTCTGGAGTCAAGTGTCTGTAGGGCAAGACATTGGGTACCAAGTTGCTACTGGAATAGAACATTTTAATGGAAATATGACTACATATGATCAAGAAGACTGTGGAACAGACTGCATTGGAAAGTTTGCAGAAAGAACGTGACAAACGTGGGGATTTGAATTATCAGGCCAAGGCATGGTCAGAAAAGCAGAGAAATTCTTTCTTTGATCTGAAATGTTCTCTTGTTTCTTACAACTTCAAGATTAATGTTTCTGAACATCACACTCAAAGTTCTTCTACTGATGGCTGAGTTACAGCATATGTTGATGTCAAAGCTATACCATACCTCTTAAGTCAAAAGTACAGCAGTGATAAATACAGAGTCCTGAGAATTGGAATTGGGACATTTGGAGAGATTCCAGTGAGTATGAGTACTTAGAAACCCAAAATTCCACAAGGTTGCATATTTTGCCAGCAAAGCAGCTTGCTCTTTCCTGTCTGAGGTGGGTTCCCCACTTTTTTTTTCTGAAGATATTTAGTATTCAGAGCTAAGGAAATAACCTTGCAATGATGTGTCAATTCTTATCAAGACCTATTAGATCTTATGCTATCATGCTGCTAACTTGACTCAGTCCCTGGTAGAGCCCACTAGACATGATTATGGCTTCCCGACAAACTTATAACCACCACTGTAGTGCTGAAAACTAGTACTATTTACACCAGCTTCCCTGATGCTCAATCACCCAGCTCTTTCAACAGTTGAGTAAACCTCTAACTCACTGTTTTAAAATACATACAAAGTCTGACCCAGAAAGAAGCACCGTTCACATGGAAAGCATTGAAAGATTTATTTATATTGTCAGAACCTTGCTAAATATGTGTGGGGATTGACCCTAAGTGTGTAAGACCAAGGATGATGAAACTCCAAAATGGATTGGATTGAATGTATCAATATGGGTGCACTAACCAGAGATTCTGGATTCAGTAACTTAGCCTAAGTAATGTGAGGTTTTCAAACATTTTGCTTAATTGGTTTTCTAAAACCTGGACTCATAATCTCTAAATTAAGTGCTGTTGAGATGCCCGAACTTCCTTTTTATACTGTAGTAAAGGAACTTAAATGCTCATGGAGAGGAGTGTTGGATTGGATTCATTACAAGTGCTGTGCTTATTTATCCTTTAAATACATACCTGGGAAAGACCCAGAGCACATACCTTTTATCACAACATTGAAAAACACATTGGTGAGGAGGACACAAGCACCTCTAAATAGCTCTTCAGAGGCTGGCCTCTGAAAGTCACAGCTGTTAGATAGAGATGTCACCACTGAAACAAACTTCCTGATTTCCTAAACTCTGAAATTCAGAGTCCAATGGCAGCAGAAAAGTTGCAGAGACAAGGTGGGTTCTGCTCCTGTAATGAAAAGTAGGGCTAGAATAGAACTCAAAATGGGTAAAACACAGATATCTTTCGATGAGATTACTTGATTGTGGTGTTTCTAGGACCAAAATAAAAGGACAGCCCTTTGAATTCATATTTTATCTACATAAGTGAGCATCCCTAGGTCATGAATAACATCATCTTTCCATAATAGACTTACAGCCTCTTATTCAATGTCAAGTCCTAAGTTTATTTGCTGATCTAGAAACCTTTAAATGAGGAGATAGATAGTCTCCTTGAGAAAATTCTGCCACAACCATAAAACTATTCCTTAGCTTTCCCTTAAGAGACCTATGACCATTGACCAGGATAACTCTGAACTGAGGAAAAGAGAAATTCCCAGAGTTTTCAGGGGTTACTGAACACTGAATTGAAAGTAGTTTCTGGTGATGTAAAATCCACTGTGTTTTACAAGTAAGAGAAAAGCCGTAGCAGTCAAAGAATGAATAAATATTTTCAGTTTACTTTCCTCTGGACACATGGTAGAAATGTGGAAATTTCTCCACCCCCTTGAAGTTAAGCATGGTCATGTGTCTGCATTGACTAAGTAAATATAAGTGGTAGCAATCTGTCACTTCTGAGTGGAAGATTTCAAGAAACAATGTGTGAATATCCATGTTCTCTTCCCATGTCACAATGACATGAAACATTCCAGATAGCATTTCCTCTTTTAGCCTCAGTCTCAGAGCAAGGGTATCATGGAGCAGATCACTCAGTGAAGATGGTAATGTATCATGGCTATGAAATAGAGCTTTGCTATTCTAAGTCACTAAGACTGTTTGTTAATATAGCATAACCAGGCCTGTCCTAACTAATAGACTATGAAATATGATTCAGTCACTAAAAAGAGAGAGGTAGATATGCAAACTAAAATGGAGATTTCCAAGGTAAATTAAGTTTAAAACATTAAAAAAAAGTATACGAGTAAATTGATTCTATTAATATTAAATAGGCAAACATACAAAAAATTAACAAAAATACATTTTGCAATAATATCTATTTATGTGAACATATCTATATATGTTCCTGTATATGTAAAATAAAAATATCCAGAAGCACAAGCAACTAATTTACAATACTGCTTTCCTATTCAAAGAAGAGACCTGTTTAAGGGGCAGGGACAGATGGGAAAGGTGTGAGAAGGATTTTCATTTTTAATCTGTGTTCCTCTCTTTTTTGTTTGTTTGGAAATAGACATATTTTGCATTACTATAAAAATTAAAGCCTATGAACTGACTGCTTCACTGACAAATTCTATCAAACATTCAAAGAAAATTTAATAGCATTCCTTCTCAGATTTGTCTAAAAAAATAAAAGAGGATGAAACTCTTCCAAACTCATTTTACGAAGCCAGCATTACCCTAATACAAAAACCAGACAAACATTCTACAAGGAAAGAACATTACAAGCTAATATCCCTGATGAACATAAATGCAAAATCCTCAACAAAATATTAGCAAAACAAATTCAACAACACATTACAAGGATTATATACCATGACCAAGTGTAATTTATCCCAGAAGTGCAAGAATGGTTCAGCCACCACAAGCCAGTCAATGTGAGGTACTACCACAGCAAAATGAAAGATAAAAATCATATGATCATCCCAACAGATGTAGAAAAAGCATTTGACAAAATTCAATATCCATTTATGATAAAAAAAAAATCTAAGCAAAGTGGGTATAGTTAGAACATACCTCAACATAATAAAGGCCATATATGACAAGCCCACAGCTAACATTATACTCAATGGTGAAAAGCTGAGAGTTATTCCTCTAAAATCAGGAACCAGCATGCCCACGCCCACCACTTTTATTCAACATATCATTGTGAGTCCTAACCAGAGAATTAGGCAGAAAGAAATAAATAAAGGGCATCCAAATTTGAAAGGAAAAAGTAAAATTGTCACTATTTTCAGATGACAATATTAAATATAGAAATTCTAAAGAATCTCTGAAAGCCTGTTAAAACTAATAACTGAATTCAGTAAAGTTATAGGATATAAAATCAATACAAAAAAGTCTTTTGCATTTCTCTACACTAATAATGAACTGTCAGAAAAAGGAATTAAGAAAACAATCCAATTGACAATTGTATCAAAAAGAATAGAATATCTAGGAATAAATTTCACCAAGAATTTAAAAAATCTGTATATTGAAAACAATGAGACCCTAATGAAAGAAATTGAAGAAGACATAAATAAATATAAAGATATTCTGTGCTTATGGATTGGAAGGATTAATATTGTTAAAATGTCCATACTACCTAACACAGGCAATACATTCAATGAAATCCTTATCAAAATTTCAATGACATTTTTCACAGAAGTAGAACAAATAATCCAAAAATTTGTATGGAACCACAAAAGTTCTGAATAGCCAAAGCAATCTTGAGAAAGAAGAATAAAGCTGGAGACATCATGCACCCTTATTTCAAACTATATTACAATGCTGTAGTAATGAAAACAATATGATATTGGAATTAAAAACAGAATTAAAAATAGAGAGCCCAGAAATAAACTCACAGAAAAGAAAAATAAAGATTTTGGGGGAGAGGGGGGATTTTGACTTTCATGATAAACATGTTAAAATCAAGAAAAGGAAAAAAATAACCATTTTTTGAAGTGCATTTTTTCTCCTTTGGGATTTTACATGGGATAGATTATTTCAGCAGAAGTAAATCATAGACATTAATATGACCGAAGCACACATTTGAAAATGGAGAGTGGTAGTTCCAGCTGTAGTTCTTTCTTTGAACAAAATTGATGTCATAGTTTTCTGTCCACAGACATGACCCTCACAGGAATGTTTGGCTTCATTCTGGTCAGTTCCTTTCTCTATATTCCATATATCAAAGCTCAATTCTATTATCATTTGGAACATTCTAATCCCCTTGTTAGCAGTGAAATATCATGTTTGGCTGCATGGGACACAAACACAAACACTGTGACTTAATGAAATAGAAGTTTTATTTTACTCCTTCAACTAGAACCTTGGAAGTGTGCAAGTTAAGGCTAGTACAGTTGTTTGAATAGATCCATAATGTAGCTACTTCAATTTCCTTCTCTGCCATCTGAAGAATATAGCTTTTATCTGAGTAGTCTCCTTCTAATCATAAATTAGCTGTTCCACCTCTAATGTCATCTAGGCATTTCAGGCAAGAATAAGAAAGCCATAAAAAAGCCAATAGAATTTATACCAAGGAAGACAAAACTATCCAATAGATTTTCCATTTACATCTTGTTGGTTACATTTATGTCACATGCCCTTCGTTCCCAACATCAAAATTAAGGAAGACTGGAAACTATGGCTTATTTTTCTGGAAATAATGCTGGAAATGGCAGTTTGCATTCTGTTTTGAAGGAAGGGGAGAGTAATAATTAAGTTGATACCCAGCAGTATTTGCCATATCTTAACCTCTCTTTATCTGAACTTTGTTAAACTTTGAAGTTCAGCTTTGGTATATAACCTCAAAGATAAAGGTTTCCCAATTTATTGCTGCCTTCATTGATTCCCTCTTGATAACTCCTGAGACAATCATTTGTTTACCTTATATTTCATGAATTAATTGGATATTGCAAGGCATAATTACTGAGTTTATTTAGTCTCCATTATTTGTTTGTTAATTTCTAGAGATTAGGCATCACACCTGTTTTTTGTACCTCAGTAAGTGGATAGTTCTAGGCACATGGAAGTTAAATATTTTGTTTATATTGTCTAATGGATGTTTAAGGAAGAATAAATAGTTGAGGAAACATTCTAAATGATAAAAACAAAGCTTATTGAATAAGTTAGATTTGGGGGTCTTTAAGTAGCATTTTCAGGTTGTTTACATCATTAAAATAAGTTGGCTTGTTTTATAAAGCACTTCACTTTGACTTATTCTGAAGACCTCCAGGGACTAGAATTATGAACATGAGTAGCAAAAATGGAAAAAAAATGATACCTATTTAATCTCAGATGGCTAGTCACAGATATATGGAACTGGAGAGTACTTTGGGTCCAAAGTACAAAGCTCAGAATTGTTCAGAAGAATTCAGAACATGTGGTTATCAAAGGTACACTGAAGCAAGGAAATAATGTTTCAAGGATGGAAAAACATGCTAACAGAAGTTCGGAGAACACACTCATTCTCCCCCTCAAAAGTGTTGATGTTTATTAAAATACAAAATATAAACTCATCCCCAGTCCTTCAGCACCTTACACTATGTTCTTGACCTTCACCTGGGAGACTGGGAAATAAAATTTAATAATATGTTTCTTCTTCTTTCCAATTCCTTCAGAAAAATGGAGGCTACTCCTGAGTTCACAAAGAAAGTAAGACACTTGAGGAAGTCATTCTGGGTACAAAACATAACCTGCTCTTTCTAGCATTTTTTTTAAAGAATAGCTTACATGATTAAAGATTGGAAACCTACTACTCTTACTCCATTTTTGCCCCCTTATCCTTCTCTTACTTTGATGATATTTTTTGTTGATTTAAATGTGACTAAGAAGGAAGTAAGGAGGAGGTTGACCTTTTCTTTGTCCTGAGCTCTCACTTTGCATCCCAGATAAGCCAAAATGTGTAGGTCTGAGGTACTATCAATCTTGGAGTAAGAAAAGGACAAGTCCTGAAGAGAGTGGACTGATACCAGTAAATCACTTATTTTCTGACCATTATGTCATTCAAGGAAGACTTGTTTTATGAAAAACTAATGGATGGGTGCTTGTTAATTTTATGAATGTGTTGGGTACCCAAATGATGGTGCTTCATTCAAAACAGAGGTTTTCAAATCTTTTTGTTATTATGACAGAAAATGTATTTTTTGAATGAAATTATGCACTGCAGCTCCATAAGCTGGAAAAGCAGATCTCCTCTGAGTCAGAGAATGGAGATACACTATCCCCCAACTGTTCCCTCTGTGCTCAGAGTCAGCCTCCTTTACTCTGGCAGACAATGCATAATGTGGCTTTATAAACCGATTTGTCCAGATGCCTATGGCCAGGAGAAGTTGTACACAGTGACCTATTTCACTCTCAAAAGTGAACCACTTCATGCAATAAATTATATGGCCATCTTATTGATTAGGTACCTTAGAGGAACCTTGGAGCATAATGACCCATCTGAAAAACCATTGAGCGAAGGCATTGAAGGATCTGTGATTGGGCTTTCCTGGTGGAGCAGTGGTTAATAATCTGCCTGCCAATGCAGGGGACATGGGCTCAAGCCCTGGTCCGGGAAGATCCCACATGTCACGGAGCAAGTAAGCCCATGCGTCACAACTACTGAGCCTGCGCTCTAGAGCTCGCGAGCCGGTACTACTGAGCCCATGTGCCACAACTACTGAAACCCGAGTGCCTAGAGTCTGTGCTCCACAACAAGAGAAGCCACTGCAGTAAGAAGCCCATGCACTGCAACAAAGAGTAGCCCCTGCTTACCACAACTAAAGAAAGCCCGTGTGCAGCAATGAAGGCCCAATGCAGCCAAAAATAAATAAATTAAATAAATAAATTATAAAAAAGAAGAAATAGCTGTGATTTAGTTGATATGTATAAAGATATGACTTTAGATTTATTTATTTTAGCATTTTGCTTACTTATTGCAGGAAGAGCTGATGAGCAAAGTTATAGCATGATATGATTTTTACTGATTGCTTTAGACATGTGAATGTCAGTGACTTGGACTTTCTGATGAGTGAAGTATTAGAAAGGGAGTCAGTAACTTTTGGTACTAATGGTGCCTCGTCTGATAATAATATCTCTATGAAATTGAGTACTTTGCATACCTGGACCTCAGTTTCCTTTGCTGCAAAATGATGGGATGGTATTTGAAACTCCCCCCATCTCTAATCTTCTTTTATTCTGTAAGATTGGATGTATCTTTGCTTGGGAAATTCACTCTGTTCCATTTGTTAGCACATGATAATAATCAGTTCCTGCCTTTTTAGGTGGACTTAAAGAACAGTTTGTAGCATTTTGCAACTCCACTTATAGTAAGTTATTCCCACAGATAAAGAACAAGAGATTGATAAGAGAAAACATTTCCCCATGAAGTCTTCTCCAATATTAATTAACTTGAGAGTTGGATGCTGCCAATGAGATTCATTTGAGAAGAGAGTTGTTTTTGCCAGACTCTTATTTCATTTGGCTGGACTCTGAAAAACCATGTACTATTGAATATAGTTAAAATTTCCCTGTTTCTGAAATGTGCAGGTGGTGTGCTCTGATGAAAGTAGATTACTTTGGAAAATACTGTTTTAAATAACGACTTTTCTCAGGCAATGGCATAATGTAAGCACATTAGAAGAACAAATAGGAGAAGGACTTTACATAAATCTTCTCTGGCTACCAATATGAAGGCTCATTACCTTTATAACTGTAGTTCCTCTTTCCAGGAAGTGCCAGCTCATAGGATTCAAAGCTGACAGTAGATCCTCAAGCACTGTCCTTTAGTTATTAAATAAACTCTAAATATGTACATAAAATGAAGACCCTGTAAATCCAATTCCAAAGGTGAGGGAAGAATTGAATCCCTAAATTTCTAAAACCTATCAAGTGGCCAATGTCTGGATGCCATTTTATAAGCTTGGTCTAAAATTAGAAAAGACAACCTGAAGAAATAATTTTTAAGGATACTATTCAAATGACATAATGAGCTGTGAGGGAATATTTCCAGCTAATAGTGCCCTTTAAAACCCAGTGCAAGTAATAGAAACCATTTTGGTTGCTGGTTGAGAATATCTACTTCTGGAGTCATTTGACGAGGTCATCGTAAAATCTTCTGAAAATTATGAACTATTATAGGAACATTGGAATAACTATGCACTTTTAATTGCAAAATGTCAGGGTTTGCACAAGTCTCTATAATTATTCAGGTTTTCAGTCTCAGGACATAAAGTTGAGAAAAAATATTAGAAGGAGAAGTAGGTAAAATAATAATCCCTTTAAAATATTTTTCTTTTATACTTTTATTTATGTGTTTATTTATTCTTTTTATGATAACCACCTACTTCAAGCACAGCACTGGTTTACATGTACTAGATATGCAAGAGAAAGTGATGACAGAGATTCTCTACCAGTCAGAATAGGCTAGATTATACTGATGTAGCTAAAATCCTCATATTGTAAAGGCTTTTACCAATGCATGTTTATTCTTTCTTATCCACAGGTCTATTATGTATTGACTAGGTCCTGCCTTACAGTTCCTCATTTTGGTGTCCCATCTATTAAGCAGCCACCACTTCTAAGACAGCCAAGGGAAAGAGAGCTCTGGAGCTTTTGGAATTATCAATTAAATGGCCTTGCTCAGAAGTAACAAACATCACAGCTGCTCAAAGCTCATTGACTAGGAACATGGCCTTACCCAACTTCAAAGAATCCAGGAAATACAATTTAAACATATGCTCAAATGGCAGAGAGATGGAAATACTTGATAAACAGTATTAATAATAATCAAAGTTTACCCTTCTGTTCACAAAACAGAAGATCACACTCTCTCCTCAAACAAAATATATTTATTATTTCCTTAAGGGAGACCACCCAAAAGGTCTCATTTAAGGAACTTAAGGAACATGACATTAATGGTACATCAGGGTGTTACATATTGGAAGTCCTTAATCAGGTCCACCTGAAGCCCTCTTGATTAGGAAATCTCTGTGTTTGAAAGCCTAGTTAATTGCTTCTACTGTCTCACAACTTTTAATGAAAAAGGGAGGAGGTAATCACAGAAATGATCCACAAACCCACAAAGCTGTCTCTGTTCTGCAGCAATTCTCAAATCTTCCTGGCAGATGTATCGCAGGCTCTACTTTGTGTTTGTTGATTAGCCCCTGGAAGAGCACTCACACCACTGTTCTCCACGGCCCTCAGCTCCACTAGGGAGGCCCTCCCTTCTCCTTCATTCACACACAGCACCTGAAGTGGGCCCATGAAATTCTACATTACTCAGAGGTTGAGAGCCTGAGAATTGCTATAAATCTTAAGCAGTTGATGGGGTTTTCAGTCCAACCTCATGTTTCTTTTGTAAATACAACTCTCTGAGAAACTGAGTTGTTTTCTCATCTATTTAACTGCAGTAAACTTCATGTGACCACACCCATAGCTTGTTTTTCCCTAGGCATATTTTAAGATTTTTTTTCCCTATATTCTCAGCTATATGCCTGATTTTCCCTTAATTAATTGTGGGTTCCTGTGAGTCTGTCAGCTTTCCATGGGAGAGACACCTCTTCTGTCTCTTTTCTTTTAGCTGTGTTTTCAGGTCAAGTATTTAGTCAACAAGTAACTGCTCCAGATTAAGAAGGACATCTACTCACAATTCATTAACAGAAATTGTCCCATGGCCTGTCTGACCACAATGGGGACAGAAAGTACAATTTCTCTGTGTGCCTAAAAAGCACAGAGACAGACATTAGATGAACAGATTCCTTCCTTAACTACAAGACTATCCAAAGGGACATAAGTTGTAGATTACCACCGGCAGCAGTGGGAAGACCACTCCAGCCTAGTGAACAACACTGGGGATTCTATCCCTGCCTCTGCTCTTCCACATTTGATGATTTTGGACAAATCAAGTCACTGTTCCAAAATTTCATTTTCTTATCAAGAAATGACTTATTTGTCCTAGAGGACAACCAAGAAACACATCGATTTTAACAGTCTCTGTCTCTAGCAATACAGATGTAACTAATGACTCAGTAAGACATCTAGGTGGAAGGTGTCTTGATTATTTTTTTAAATCAGTTGATGTAAAGTGTCATTTTCTAGCTCTGGGTCTCTTTCCAGTCTTTCTCTAGGGCTTCTCTTATCATTCTTCTCATCCCCAGCCCTCCCCTAGAAGGGACATCCATTCTTTGGAGGAGGAAATTCTTTTGTTAATAGGGCAGGCCTGAACCCCAGTGCAACCAGCGTACAGCTATTAAAAGGAGCATCTCTGCCAATGTACTTAGGCAGAACAATAAAACATCTTTACAGCCCAGGCTCACCAGAGCCACTATTGATTCACTGGCATGTGCTCTCTCAATAGTAAAAGGCTGCCAGGATTTACTCGCTCGGCTTTTCCCTTTCCTAGGCCGTCATTATTCAGTGTAAAACTCCTTTAACCTGGTGGACTTGTTGCTCTTGCTAATATTGTGTTAGCAAATTATTGATCCCAGTGATGAGAACAGGAATCGTTTCTCCTGTAGCAGGATGTGCAATTGGATCTACATTCTGCCCTGGTAATTTTCTCTATAGATCTTCCAGGGGGACAAGACAAATGGACCATTAGAAAGGGGTAGGGGCGGGGTGGGAGCTTCCTGAGGTTGATGGTACATTTGAGCTAAATCCAAACTTTATTGGGTGTTGTTTTTAGCTTCTATTTGAAAACTTATAAACATTGCTCTCTGGCACTTTATGGTTTGTTTTGTTTTTTGGTAGCTTACTTGGCCTTGTTTTTTAACTTTCCTCTGATGGCCAAGGAGGAATTTAGGCTTGTGAGCTTCTTTTTGAAATTGAAATTAAGGACAATCAAAAATTTAGGGGAGGTGCTGATAATAAAGAAAAACAAGGTCACTGACCTCTTCGACAAAAAGGTAAAGAAGGTAACATTGGTATTGAGAGTTATTAAATTTCAGCCATGCTGGACTTTGTGGATGGAATTTAGTGACACCAAATCTTCATTAACTGCTTACCTTTCTGACATTCGCCCTCCCCATTTTCATTTCAGATAAATTAACTACTGGGTGATTATTAATCCAGTTACATCTACCTAGGATTCATAGAGCATTTTCTATAGGTCTAGCACTGTAGATCCTGAAGGAG